>NC_056746.1:429534926-429627426 GCF_019279795.1 Protopterus annectens
AGAAGTACAGAGAAGGTCAGAAGGAGTTGCATTGTGTCTTTGTGGACTTAGAGAAAGCATATGACAGAGTGCCTAGAGAGGAGTTGTGGTACTGTATGAGGACGTTGGGAGTGTCTGAGAAGTATGTAAGAGTGGTACAGGATATGTACGAGGGTAGTGTGACAGCAGTGAGGTCTGCAATGGGAGTGACGGATGCGTTTAAGGTGGAGGTGGGATTACCAATCCAAAATAGATTCCTGCAAATAAGGCGTCTGCAAGGTTCCAAAATACCAACATGAACCAAAAAATGACCAGCAGATGGTGGATGCCAAAAAAGTATATATTAATACTCTTTAAGTCAAAACATCAGTTTACAAAAATACAAACCGGTTTCGGCTTCAAATTAACTAAGCCTTCATCAGTGTAGAGATACAATGAAAAAACACACATTTATATACTTTGTCACTAGCCAATAAATCAATTACAGGTGGTCATTTAGTCCTGGGGCAATAAGTGCACTTAAATACAAAATTTCTAAACACATCAGTGAAGTTAAAAATAAGAAACATACAAATGCTTTATATAAACACACTGAAGTTCACCAAACAGCTTCTTTTCACTTTATAATTATTGATAACATTTTGTGTATCCAACATAATAAATCTGGATGGCATGAGCTATTGAATGGCAAAGAGAGAAAATAGATCATTAAACTGGGAGGGCTTTTTGCCCCAGGACTAAATGAACAATAGGGGTGGGGAACTTTAAAACCCAAAAAAGAAAAAAATCAGTGCTTTAAGTCAATATTGCAAGTTAGAGGAAAAGGTAAAGGATTTTTGTTTGTGAGCCGTGTTATACACATTACTACACACAGATACAAAGGATGACAAGAAGGTCAAATACCTGAGCAAAACAGAACACAATTATCAAAACCGAAACAACAAATATGTTAGCAAACAGTAGCTCTTCAGTTTCATAATACTGCCATTGTCCCTAATGTTTTCAAAAAAAACTAGCTCTTTTATACCTAAGCCTCATCTGCTGATTGATGTATTTACTACATTGTGTGAGAATGATTTATGTAAGGAGATGGCAGATAGAGGAAAGCATCTTTTTATAACTTGACTACTGGAGAACGTGAGGCACTCAGGACCTTGCAAGAGATCCCCTATACTGAGATTTGGCCTGCTGATAAAGGGGGCGGTATTGTAGTAATGGATAAATTGGCCTATGTTTCCAAGATATGCATCATGTTACAAGATAGTACTACTTATAAATGCTTACATAAGTTTCAAGTGGATGGATTAATTAGCAGAGTTGATATTTATATCTATGAGTTACACATGACAGGTCTTATTAGTCTGGACCTTTACAATTATTTTTCTGTTCAACATCCTGTAATACCTGTTATCTAAGGTCTACCTAAAGTGCATAACAGTTTGATAGACCCTCCAATGCATCCGATTGTCTGCAGTAGAGGATGGATCACCAAACCACTATCGATATTTGTAAAGAACGCACTTCGCCCTATACTAGATGATATTCCAAGTGTCCTTAAAGATGCCAAAAACTTTCTTTCTGATGTGTATTTATGGTCCACTACACTTGTTGATAAAGAGATTTTACTTCTTGTCATCTTGGACATCAATTCTTTGTTTACAGTTACACCTAATGAGGCAGGTATAGATAAAGTAAGAGCTTTTTTTGACCACCTATAGTGATCTCTCTAACAATAAGACTATGCTCATTTGTTCACTCCTTGAGCTCATTCTAGAAAATAATGTATTTATTTTTGGTGATGTTTACTACCTCCAACTGATTGGTGTGGCTATGGGTACTTTGTGTGAACCCGTACGTCAACTTACTTCTTGCACAATGGGAGTAGGAATCAGTGTATGCCAATAATCTGTTCATTGACTATATCAGCTACTATATGCATTTTAGGCATTTTGTTAATGACATCTTTATAGTTTGGAAAGGCACTGAGTATGATTTGCCCTGCTTCATTGATTATCTACACAGTATCACTGATCTTTTAAGATTTACTTGTAAGAGCTCACATACTGAGATAGATTTTCTTGATGTATTTGTTAGTATGAGTGCATTAGGTGATTTTACTACAAAGCTCTATAAAAAACCTGCAAGAAGAATAATATCTTGCACAAAACGAGCATGCATCCTTGACACATCCCTAGGAATGTGTTGAAAGGGCAGTACCTTGGGACTATGAGACTGCATAACAGAGATGATCTAGCTGTGGAGGCTTTGCATGAGATGTCTAAGGAATTCGTCAATAGAGGTTACTGTTTCAGTGAGGTTGCTGAAGTTGTTAATGAGGTCTATGCACTCAGAGACACTGTTGCTATATCATAGTTTGCTGAAGGATTGGTTGACAATATACGTTCTATTTCTATGGGATAGGTGAGAAGAAATACACGTATGGTGTTCACATATTCAAGTGATATTGGGACTGAGCGTGAAAGTGTTAAAAGGAATTGGCATATTTTTATGTCAGATCAGCATTTAAAGGAAGTTCTGTTTCTGGAACCACAATGTTCTTTTCACAATAATCAGTCACTTAAGAGTGTTTTGTGTTACAGTAGTTTCCATAAACCGTCTTTGTCTTGTTCCGATCAGCTAGGTACATTTCCATGCCATACATGCAAAGTCTGCGAGTATATATTTGTCATTAGTAGCATCAGACTTTCTGCCTGTAATTCTCATATAGACATTGTTTTTTATGCCGACTGTAAAAGTGCCAACGTGTTTACTTGGCTTTGTGTCCAGCATGTGACTCTTATTATGTTGGCAAAACGAATAGAATGCTGAAAGACATGTAGGGGATATCAGGAATAAGTGGATGGTTAACACTTTAGCGAAATATTTTGTGGAATGCGGCGCTGCTCATTGTTTTAAATTTGCTATCCTTGAAATGTTAACTGAGGATATATGGGTTGATGATATTGTGAAGAAGACCAAGTGCAGAGAGCTACATTGGATTATTAAATTATGAGTTTAAATTACAGTATTTCTTTAAGGCCGGTGCTTTGTAAGCATGGCCTACTTCATTGAGCTGATTGGTTTAACAGTTTTGTTTTATGTATGAGCAGCAGATGGCACTATTGATGTCCTATTTAAATTATGTGTCTGCTTTATGTGTTTTTATTGGTTGGTTTTAGATTTCTGTGTGTTGATTGGTGCAGCTCTCTTGATAAGGGCTATGGTCTGTTGTTTTGTATTAAGGTCTGAGGAAGTGGTTTTCTGTGAAAGCGCTTACCTTTTTGTTGTTAACATTTTTGTTTTATTTCTATTTCAGCTTGTTTTTATTATGCTGCTTTTTTGCTACTCATTGCTATGGTGGTCAAAGTCTTCTTTTTGGATTGAACTCCTGAAACAAACACATGTTGATTGAGATTTGATGCATGGATGGTTAAGCAGAGATGAATTTAAATCAAAAGACAAAAGATTAATAATGGCAGCTCAAGACAGTGGGTTACATACATGTTGGTTTACAAAGTCTTTAGAAAAAAATGGGAGATGTAGACAAATGCAGGTTCTGCGACACACAACAGGAAACAGTTGCTCATCTTGTTACTGGTTATTGATGGCTGACGGTCTGCACCCTGAAAGGTGCAACAATGTGGCAAGGCAGTTGTATTAGTAATTGTGTAAACACTATACTACAGCTGAGAAACATTTGACATATGAACCTCAAAGAATACTGAAAATAAATAAAGAAGTTCTGATCACTTGCGACCATCCAATACCAGCAGTTAATAAAGTAGAAGCAAGAAAACCAGATATACTGTAAAGAAACAAGGACAAAACTATTATTAATCATTGAAATAGATATACCTCATCATTATAGTGTCCTGTGTACTGAGAGACACAAAGACATAAAATGCAGGATATGCCAGCAGAAATTAAAGCAACATGGTGTAAAGACACCCAGAACATTTCAGTAGTAGTTGGGGCAACAGAGCTAATAAAAGAAATTTCAGACTTATTTAAATATACTACCAGTGCATATAATTCCATATGAACTGCAGAATGAGGCAATTCTGGGTACGTCGTGGACCTGGAAAAGAGCACTCTTGGAAAACATCAAATACTAAGACTAATTTCAAGAACTCTAACCATACTCTGACTCAGGAATGCAGTCCATTCCTCTCATGGTATTAAAAACCCGAAGAGAAGAGGTGGAGAGGTGAGGTGATGCTTTTAAGTGTTCGCTGAGTATATTGGATGAATGGAAAAATATGTAGATATTAACAGAGAAAGGAGAAACACTGCAGAACAGGAATGAGATAAATGGGATAAACGAAAATGAAGAGAATGTCACCTGAATGAGCCACTGAGAAAACCTACGAAACAATGACAGTTATAGGACTTGGGATAATGGTAGGTGGGAACTAAATAAGTAAATACAGCCTGTTAAATCCATCCACTTTACCTGTTTTAATATCTTTACCTCTAAGAATAAGCCATGTAGGTGGCTCCATTTACAGTCAGTTCTGCACACTGTCTGGTGCTGCCTTTGAGGTTAAAGGCTAAAGAAAGCCTGGTGGCTATTCTTTGCTTGGGTAACTATCTTTACCTCAAAATTGGTTTCAGTAGACATGATTTTTCCTCCTGCTTGTTTGTTTAGATTGATGAGAGTGTTTTATCATGCTGGGCATAGCACTTCGTAATCTTGGATATGACTCTTTTTCTCTTGTTTTACAACCTATTTATGTTTGAATTCCATCACAGTGGTTTGTTTTTGAGTTAGTTCTGGGCTTATTTCTGGTAGGCACAGCAGTCTCTATGCATTAATTGACATGATTGTACAGAGTTTCTGTGAACAATTCTGCTCAGGTAGCTGAGTTCTCAGAGTGTGGGGGAGGGGGCTTGAACTTTTGACTGATTATCACTTAGTAGTAGGAATCTTGTCTTAGAATAATTCCTTAATGTTACAGGGTAGCCAGTTTCACAGAACTGATTTTTATTACAAAGGAGAAAGCTTTGTGGTCTGACCTTACCAGAGAGGACACTACACTAGGGGGTGAGGTACAACATTCTCCCATGTTTGTGAGTACCAGGTTGAGAAAGTTTGCACCCCTAGTGGGTGTATGGACTATCTGGTACAAGTTGTAAAGTTTACAAAGTCCAGTAATCTGTGGGCCTGTACATTTGAGGTCATGCAAGTATCCTAGTTTACAGAGGGGTGATTAAAGTCACCCATGAATATGGCATTGGGCTGAATGGTGAGAGCCTCCAGTAAATCCAAGTATGAGCTGTGGGTTTCTTGGGTTATAGAGGGTGACCTATAGCTTGCAAGGATATGATATGAGACTTTGACTATGGAAATCAGGACATGGAGAAGCTCAAGTGCATCATCCTGTCTGACTAGTCTTCAGGTGAGTTTGCTGTTGACATAGATTGAGATACCTCCAACTCTGGTCCTCGCCTGTGTAGCAGCTGGCCTAATAATCGGAAGGTGTTGTACTCCTAAACTGCCCAGGTGATCCCCACAACTTTAAACCATATCTCAGCAACTGTACAGTCGTCCACATTCTTCAGGATGAGGGGAGCCTGGAGGGACTGGAGTTTCTTTTTAAGGCTCTTGGCATTAAGCAGTAAAACCTTTAGATTCCCTTGGGTTGGTTTGGCTATTTTAGATTTGACAGTTTGGCATTGCCTAAAAAAAGACACTGTTGGGGAGGACACTGTTTTAGCCACTGATTGAAATCCTGGAGGTACAGGTGAGGACCATTCTTTTCAAAGCAATATAGTCTGTTGACCACATCATCCTATGCTGACAAGTATTGTACCCCCTTGGAATGACACCGATGGTTTGGTAAAGCAGATGTTGCTCTGTGAAAGTGCTTACCTTCTGTTTTAATAGAGTTACTAATATATATACTGATTTAAAACCATGTTTGGGAGGAGTTTTTTTACTATTTTGTACCTTTCTACTAACACTAGAATTGCAAATAAGTATGAATGAACAACATGTATGTGAGAATAATGGATGAATAAAATAAAATTAAGAAAAAAGTTATAATTAGATTTAATCAGAGGAATTATAAGAACATTTAAATTATGGAAAGTTGTTATTCAGTGGACTAAAATTCAAAGGAAAGAATGCTAGAGATATACAGGAAAATAGCTGGTAAGAAAAACTAGAAGGTAGTCACATCAGTATATGATCATATAATTGAGAAGAGACAAGAAAGAACAGAATTTGTAAAAGAAAGTTAAACAGATTTCATGCTTGTTGAATTTTGCTAGTGGACATCTTAACACACAATGCAGTGTGGGGTTGTGCATATAAAAGAACTGAGCAAAGGGCCCTCCATAAGTATAGGAGAAGAGATGAACACCTATGTTTCAGACATTACTTAGAATAATATGGAAATTCAGGATCACACTTTATGAGTTACAGATATGTTAAAATATTTGGGTACTATTGGGAGGAATGTGGTAATAATCTTGGAGATTGGTGGCATATAAGTTATTAATATGGAGAACTACAATGGAGATAAAAACTGAAAAAAAAAACATTGTACCAGAGTTGAGTTGAGCCAATAAAAACTACACAACACACCAAAAAATTGAATTAAGCGCTTTCATTCTATTTACTTGTAGAACTTCATCAGAATAAAACAATGTACATACAAATCACTTTTAAATGAATAAATAATGATGTCACATTCAAAACCAGCCAATAAAATCTCTGTAACCCTAATTGATAACAATAGCATATATTATTTAAAGGTGAAAAGAAAAAATAAAGAGCACAAGTAAAAACACTTTTACAAAAACATTTATATGTATCATTAAATACATTTAAATTTCAATACGTTTTTCGCTGAAATGGTCTAATTTAAACCAGGGACCAAATTTGCTCGTAAAAACATTTGCCATTTGACCTCTAAGAATTCAAGATAATTGTTGAAGTCATTAAAAAATCTACTAGAATCCACCTTCTCTAACACAAAAACAAAATTTAGGAAAATTGTCACAAACCAAACCATGCCTCGCAAGTGCACTATTGCAGTCTTTGTTTTTAATAGTACATACATGTTCAGCAATCCTGCACCCCAACCTCCTAGTTGTTTTCCTAAACATAGAAGCTGCTGCAATTGCAGCAACTTGCCAAATAAACTAAACCTTCACTTCTGCAATAAAATCTAAATTTTGCTATTAACATACATTTATGTAAAAAAAAAAAAATAATGACTGGTAGAACTAATAAACCTACAATACCTACAAGCTCGACAAGGAAATGTCCTAACAGGTCCCTTTATTTCATGCCCCTTCAAATGTTCTAATAAGTGTTTCAAATTACATGTCTTCTTAAAAAATAAACTTAGGGACATGCCCGACAACTCTAGATAAATCCTCATTGCCCAAGACCACTTTCCAGTTCTCTGAAGTAATATCTCTAACACTACTCCCTTCTATACACATGGAAACTGGAAAATCTAGGGCTTTATCACAATTGTCATCAATCCCTTTGTCTGAAGTAAAAAGCTTGCTTTCAAAATGGGGGGAAATCTGTCATATCTTAACAACCTCATCCACAATACTAAGCAGTTTGCTAACTTGATAACCTCTATCAACAAACATGTTAATAAGAACATCGACTTCATCCGAAAACATAACAGCATCACTAATAATGCGACTAAGCTGAATAACCTGACCTCGAAAAATGTTATACTTCATAAAAGCAGGGTGAAAACTGCTGCAATGTGAATAATTGTTGCTAAAAGTGTCTTTTCTAAATATGTTAGTGTTAAAGGTCCTCTGACTAAAGTCAGCTATAAGCTGAATATCCAAAAAAACTGATTGCCGTCCAAATACCACTAACAACAAAATTTAACCAATTCACAGATTTATTCATTGCTCCCACAAACTCAAAAAAGGTGGATTCATTGCTTGTCCATATAAAAAAACAAATCATTAATGTACATTTGGTAGTAAGTAACAAAGTTAAATTGTGGTAACGTAATCAAGTATGTCACCTCCCACCAACACATAACTAAATTTGCAAAAGCAGGAGCCATCTTCACCCCCATCGCAACCCCAGACGTTTGTTGGTATATAGTTTCCTCAAACAGAAAAAAATGTTAGTCAATACCAAATCTAATAAAACACAAATAGTTTTAGAATCAGTAATCAACTCCTTAGCAAATTTGTTCATATATAACTCAACAAACTCTATACCAGCTTCTTGATCTCTAGAACTGTACAAAGAACTAAAAACCACAGTACAAATAAATCGTTATTGTCCATTAAACTCATAGCCTTTAAGCAGGTTTAGTAAACTCCAAGAGTCTTTCCAAAAAATGTACTATTTTCAACAATCGGATTGAAAACACTGTCAAGAAAAGAAGCAATATTAACCGTTTTGATGTTCATCGTGTTTCACTGTTGCAGTCATTACGCTTGGGTTATCCTGCTGGCAGGCTACCCTCAGTCAGCCAGAATTCCAAAGTCTAGGTCTGGCGTCGGTTGCTGTTGCCTCTTCCCTGACGTCAATGCACCAGGGGTATAAAAGATGCAGCCGACGCTATTTTCTTCAGTCTTTCTTGCCGCGCGGTGCCCGAAGCAAAAGCAGTTCGCAAGTGCCAGTCAGCCGACTCCTGAGATTTTCAATTCTGAATTTCAGAACCGAAGTCTTCATTAAAGCTAAGCACCCCGATGGGGAAACTTTTTTCTTGCTCCAGACCGATATCAGAAAAAGTTAACAATTGTATTTCTTGTGGGAAGCAAATACCTCATAAGGATTTTCACTCTTACTGTATTCCTTGCCAAGGCCCTGATCACAACGTTGCTAGCTGTCGGTTTTGTGCTAGATTTAACCAACGCACTATTAAGCGTCGGTTTGATTTTCCATTTCATTACTTTGGCCGAAGATTTAATTATATATTGCCGTCGGACCAGCCGACAACCGGAGTTTACAAAAAACGCAAGGACAAGGAAAAGGATAGGCATTCGAGGTCCAAAACCGACGATGAGGCCTCTGCTAGGCCAGTCGCCGTTTCTCAGTGAGGCGCTTTCACAGCCCCTGGCGCCCGCTACCTCAGAGCCACAGGCCGCTTCCGACTCCCACGTGGAGCTGACTGGGCCTCTGGATACTCAATGTATTGGACACTCGGAAATCATTCCCTCAGACGGGTCTGGAGCCGCTGAGCAGGCATTGGCTTCTGAGGGTGTCTTCAGACCTACACAACTATATATTAAGCCATCTTCAGCTTCAAAGACAAAGACTAAAGCAGCTCTAAAGACAAAGAAACAAGTACAGCATTCTCCTACTCAGACTACCATGCCTAAATAACAGATGCTCAAAATGGCCGAAGACCTAATTACTTTGATCACGGGCTCCCATCCCCCTCCTGATAAGAGGCCTAGGCAAGAGACAGAGTATGATTCTTCTGATCAGGTTTCTATTTCCTCTGATTCCTCTTCTGAACAGGATTACTCCATGCTTCCCTATGAGGATTCTGATGCTGAAGAATCCATTCCTTCAGCCTCTCCTCCTGAGGATTATTCTTTTGGGGAAACCCTGCATACCATGAGGGAGCATTTCCACTGGGAGAGCCAAGATTATTCTGAATCTAAGAAAAGGCTCAGAGACTTTCTGCTACTTCCTAAGCACAGACCCCTTGCTATTCCACCTGTTTTAGACATTGTAGATGATGTATTTTCAGAGTCCGGCCTGTCCCCTGACTCTTTACCCCCTACACCTGCTAAGCCAGACAGATACTACAGGGTTCCGGATTCTCATAACTTCCTATATAAAAACCCCACTGCTGACCCAGAAACTATATCTCAGGGTCCCAAAGGGGTTAAAGCTTCCACTGCAAAAAACCCTGTCCCCTCTGATAGGGATTCTAGGGCTCTAGACAGATGGAGGAAAAAAGTATACACTTCTGCTACCTTGGCTGTAAGGGCTTTAAATTGTCAGTTTCATATGCTTAAATATCAGCAATATTTAATGTCACTGCTTAAACAAAAATTGTTGACAAATACTGAATGTTCAGAGAACAATGAATTGCAGGATTTATTGCATGCAGCTGAACAAGTGGGAAAGCATACTTTGCAATGTGGTTATGATTCACTGGAGGCCTCTTGCAGGGCTGCTGTCACAGGTTCTGTTAATAGAAGGCATGCTTGGTTAAAGGAACAGAATCTGCCTGATCATGTTAAAGCAAAATTATTAGATGCACCATTGCAGCATGATACTTTGTTTGGTACTAAAGCAGAAGAGGTTTTGAAAAAATGGAGGATAAAGCAAAATTCATGCAGACAGTGAAGGATTTCTTACAGGTACAGCCACCCAGGTTTAGCAGGAACTGGCCTTCTAAAAATTGGTCCTTTCCAGTGTCAGACAGACCACAAAGAGGCAGATACAGGCATCCCAGAGGCAGATCTCAGCCCCAAGGCTCAAACAGGCCTAAACAATGGGGTGCTCCTACCTCCAAAAGCAGAGATGACCAATCACAACCTTACAGGAAACAGTCCCAATGACTTTCCTCTGCCAGATCCAAGCACTTTTCTTTTGGCAGCCCCCTTAGGAGGAAAACTAGCTCTTTTTTCATCAAATTGGCAAATGATTACCCAAGACAAATGGGTCCTGAACATAGTGTCCCAAGGCTACAGGTTCCATTTTCACACTCTACCAAGGTCAAAAGGTATGCCAGACCTGCCACACAATCAATGGGCAGAGGCACAAAATCTAATTACAACCCTCACGGACATGAGGGTCATACAGCAAGTACCACAACAAGAGCAGGGGCAAGGATTTTACTCCAGACTTTTCCTAGTACCCAGGAAGGACAGAACCTGGAGACCAATACTGGACCTGTCTACACTAAATACATTTCTGGAAGTTCCAAAATTCAAGATGTTGACTCTACAGCAGCTACTGCCCATGTTGGGCAAGAAGGCTTGGCTCGTAACTTTGGACCTAAAAAAGGCATACCTACATGTCCCAATCAGACAGTCTTGCAGAAGATACCTCAGATTCATAGCTGGCTCAATGCATTACCAATTCTCTGCACTGCCCTTTGGCTTATCTACTGTGCCCAGGGTCTTCACAAAATGCCTGGCACCAGTAATTGCATTTTGCAGACAAAAAGGAATTCAAATATATCCCTACTTGGAGGACTGCCTAATTCAAGCAGAGAACAAAGACATTCTTCTAAAGCATATGGCATTTGTAAAAAGATTACTAACTGGACTAGGGTACACAGTAAACAAAAAGAAATCGAAACTAGTGCCTTCTCAATAGATAATATTCCTGGGTGCAAGCTTAAATACAACTGCCCAGATGGCTTATCTCATGCCAGACAAACAAAAGCAACTGACTTTTTACTTCAAGAAATTGGCAACAAAAACCCACTTATCTGCAAGGAAAATCCTGCAGGCCCTGGGTTTCATGGCATCCTGCATTCTACTAATTCCATATGCCAGACTGCATATGAGGAAACTACAATGGTATCTAAAAAGTGTTTGGACTCAGCATTGCCACAGCCTGGAGACAGTAATTGCACTCATTCCCTGCCTGCAACAAGAGTTTTGATGGTGGGCAGAAGCCTGTCACCACAACAAGGGTCTGCCATTCAGTTTACCCACAGCCAGACAGACACTGACAACAGATGCATCAGATTATGCCTGGGGGGCCCACATGGCAGGAAAATGTATTCAGGGCACATGGCCTGCAAACCAGATGCATCTTCACATCAATCAAACAGAGATGCTAGCTGTTCAAAATGCCCTGACAGCTTTCAAGGACCTGCTTCATCCAGGACAACTACTGATAAAGACAGACAATACTACGGTCATGTGTTACATAAACAAGCAGGGAGGTACACATTCCTACCCCCTCTGCAGACAAGCAATAACCTTATGGGACACAGCATTGGCTTTTCAAATTCACCTGCAAGCACAATTCCTGCCAGGAAAAGCAAATACTCTGACAGACGAACTAAGCAGAAACCTCATGGATCCCCACGAATGGAAACTGGATCCACAAGTCTTCAGCATGATAATAAGGAAATGGGGATGCCCAGACATAGATCTATTTGCCTCCCCTCACAACTGCCAAGTGCAAAGATTTTGCACAAGGATTTATCACAAGCAAGCATGGAAAGTGGACGCCCTATCCTTCAGCTGGAAAAATCTAACAGTATATGCCTTTCCTCCACTGTCTCTCCTTCCCAGGATACTCCTAAAGGTCAGACAAGAGAAGCCAAAAATTATACTGATTGCACCAGACTGGCCACACCAGCACTGGTACCCAGTCCTAAAGAGCTTGTCTCAAGGTCCAGCATGGATATTGCCTAAAACTTCTCACTTGCTGACCCAACAAAACAATCATATCCTGCACAGCCAACTCAGGACCTTAAATCTGGCAGCATGGCAGATAATGTAGCCATTCAGAACACTCCTCTTTCAAAAGCTTTTATGGATGTTATCTTGGAGGCCAGGAGGCCCAGTACCAGAAAATCTTATGCAGAAAAATGGAAGAGATTCTGTGCTTGGAACCAGGAACAAAGCATTAACACGTGTACCAAATATCCCTCAGATTTTACAATATCTAACTCAGATGCTGAACAAAGGCCTTTCTTTCTCATCAGTTAAGATTCATGCCTCTGCCATTTCAGCCCATTACAATACGGAACCACCATCTTTTCTCATCCGTTAATAAGGCAGTACCTCAGAGGGGCCAAAGACATTAGGCCTCCAAGGAGAGCACCAATTCCGGCATGGGACCTTAATTATGTTTTGGAAGAACTCACACTGTCTCCTTTCGAGCCAGCTTCAACAGCAGATATAAAATTCTTATCCTGGAAAACAGCTCTACTCCTTGCAATAACCTCTGCAAGACGAGTTTCAGAGTTACAAGCACTCATGGCTGTGGAACCTTTTACCATTTTTCATCCAGACAGGGTTTCTCTGAGGGCAAACCCTACATTCATGCCTAAGGTGGTATCCAGTGTGGCCCTCAACCAAACCATTCACTTGCCTACCTTTTATCCAAATCCACAGAACAAGGGTGAGAAAATTATGCATTCTTTGGACATACACAGGCAGTTACGTTTCTATTTGGACAGAACTAAAGCTTTCAGAAAGACTGAGCAACTTTTAGTGTTATATGCTGCAGGATCACAAGGAAAGGCTATCTCAAAACAGACTATTTCTAAATGGATAGGCCATTGCATCCGTTTCTGCTATTTTCAACATGGCAAATCAGTGCCTAAGGGCATTAGGCCTCATTCCACCAGAGCAGCAGCCACTTCAGCAGCCTTCCTCAGAGGAGTACCAACCAAAGATATCTTAGAGGCTGCAACTTGGACTTCAGTGCACACTTTCACAAAGCACTAACACTTACCTCTTTACTCTAAGTCCAGAGCAGGCTTTGCCACTGCAGTTCTGCAGGGCCTCATAGCCTCTCCTAATCCTATTTAGCCCAGCCACCCATCCTCAGCTTTGGGATTCAAACCAAGAGTAATGACTGCAACAGTGAAATACGATGAACATAGTACAGTTGTGTACCTACCATAAATGTAGATGTTCGAGTGTATTCACTGTTGCAGTCCAGGTTACCCACCCACCATCCCCCTTCTCTTTGCTGGGACTTTTCTGCACTTCTCTATCCTTTACAACCTATTTGGTGTATTTGCTTGTAGATAAAAGAAATGTTATTTTTGTGCATGCATTTTTATTGGCATATTTTTTCAGCCTACCAATTTGGGGATACCTGACATCTGGGGCAAGAAAAACTGAAGAAAATGGCGTCGGCTGCATCTTTTATACCCCTGGCACACTGACGTCAGGGAAGAGGCGACAGCAACCGAAGCTGGACCTAGACTTTGAAATTCTGGCCGACTGAGGGTAGCCTGCCAGAAGGATAACCCAAGAGTAATGACTGCAACAGTGAATACACTCGAACATCTACATTTATGGTAGGTACACAACTGTACTTTTCTTGGTGAAGCCACTATAAGTCTAAGCGGAAGTTGCATTTATTGGTGAAGCTGCATGGACAAAGTCAGTATCTGAAACTGGTACACCCTGTCAAGAAGTGAAATCATTGGCCAATGAAGTACCAGAAACTTCACACCCACAGAAAGAATCCAATTGGTCAAGCATCCTTTTAGCTGCAGTCAGATTGGCCAATATCTCACCCGAATTCTTAACCACAGTGGAAGACAAAACACGCTTAATAACAAAGGCTTGTCTCATATGATAAGCTAAGCAGTCTCTCTCCAGCTTCTTTTTCTTCCTGTTAATGACTGCCACAACATGTCGCTGGACCTTAGTAGAAATCCTGTTGTAAAGATGTAAAAATAACAGGAATGAAGGATTTTTTTAACATTATGGCTGAGAAACAATCTCATCACTTAAACCACTCATTTTGTCCTTATTTCATTTAATTAGAAGCTGAAGCACATGTAATCCAACCTTATTATAAATCTGACACAAATCCGAAAAGACAGAGTAATTTTATTGAATGCCGTTTGGGAGTATATAAACCCTTAACCCCAACAGGACAATATTCTTTTCATAACAACTCTTCAAGTAAAAGTTCTCAAGTTCTAAAGTTTTAAATTTGAGCACTTTCTTTTCCAACTGAAATATAAGGTTCTTACAGTCTGGCAGACGTAACAATAAATCTGACTGACTAGCTTTACCATCAGAAAAGTCTCTGGAAAAGCAGTTGTTGAAAGGATTAGTCTCATTCAATTTCAAAAAGTCTTTAACTCCAATAGGAGAAGAACCAGCACCATTCTTGTCAACCAAGGTACTATCATCTGAAGATGACTCCCATTAGAAGGGGTTTTGAACCTGGCCTTTCCAGCAACCTGGGACCGTGCAATGGAAATAACATCCTTGGCTCTCCCTATAACTTCTTCCAAAGTTTGAGTCAAAGACCATATTTCATTAGGCAAGGAATAGGTGCTTAAATTCAAATTAGAGTCATTGGTTTCAGTCATACTGAACCAAAAACAGTACCAGCCAAGACAAATGTGCTTGAAACTTTAAAATATTAATTAGAACTGGGAGGTAAAGAATAGTTATCCACAGAACTTGGGCACTCACTGCAACAAGGACCAAAAACAAAGCGCAACCTATCAAAGGTTAAAAACTAAAAAGAATCACTGTACCAGAGTTGACCGCAGTCGATAAAAACTACACAACACACCTCAAAATTGAATTAAGCGCTTTCATTCTATTTACTTATAAAACTTCATCAGAATAAAACAATGTACATACAAATCACTTTAAATGCAAAAATAATGATGTCACACTCAAAACCAGCCAATAAAATCTCTGTAACCCTAATTAATATAATCACCCATATAATTTTTAACAATAACATACGTTATTTGAAGGTGAAAAGAAAAAATAAAGAACACAAGTAAAAACACTTACAAAAAATGTTTATATGTGTTATTAATACATTTAAAATTCAATAAGCTTTTCAATGAAATGGTCTCATGGAGATAAATGGCCAACTCACCATGTGAAATTAAATATGTTTTATAAGTAAAAATTGTTACAGTAGGTGAAATGCAAATTTTACTTGCAGCACAAGGAATATTCTCAAAAACATCTAAAATATCTAATTTGTAGATACACAGGATAGTCTATAAAAGACAAGAGAGAACAGCAGAGAATTGAAAGCTGGCCTTTTGGAAAATGTTGAGTTTTAAAGTTTTAATCTGAATACTACATCCTTTTCACTGACACATGACATCATTTTTTTAACATTCACCTGAAGTACAGTAAGCACAGGAAAATGGAACCTCAGCTTAATGTCACTTCCAAAGGGAAGGCATCTTGACACTGTCTCCATTGTTACCCCCATCACCTTCAATATGTACCCCATGTTGCATTCATGCAAAGTGATAGGTTATTACCCCTGACACTCCTATGGAAGTTTGTTGTTTAGCATTTAAAGGCAGTTAACAGAGCGTACAATGTACACTTTATATGTAAGCCTTGATTTTTAAAGAGTTGCACATGCTCAGAGCAGTAGTTTGTGTGGAATGCTGTCATTACTGGGTAAGATCTTAACACCAAAATCCTACACTTTACAATATGTGTGTGCGTGTGTGTCTGTGTGTGCATGTGTGCATGTGTGTGTGTGTGTATGTGAACTTGTGTTTTAGTTACAAAGCCAGGGAAAGCACAATAGGACATGACTGATGACACACAGTGGGGGAAAGGGGGCAGTGAAGAAATAGCTAAAAGATTTATCATGCTGGAGCAGTCTGCATCAGCTATATAGCAGTTAGGCAGCAAATATTCTCAGGAAAAATTCCTAAATGGAGGTGATTAGAGTAATGGAGCGACAGGCTGGTGTATTAGGTGAATATATGGGGACTAAGTGGGCATCATGATAGAACTATAAACTAGCTATTATACAGACCAGCATATTGATGAACATGCAACATGTTGGCACCATGTCAGGATGAGTGCAGCCTTATGTAGTTATTGGGCCATAGAACTTGCTATGTATAATGCTAGGCACATGATATGCCACTGCGCAGTGCAAGGGGAAACTGTGTTATACAGTACAAGATGTGTTTCTTCATGGGTCCCTCTTGAAATTCCAAGTTCTGGAATTGGAATTTCAAAAGAGTGAGACTCTGTCTGGGATTTATTGGGGTGTGCAGCACTTCTGCACAATGCTAGCACAGCTTGATGGTACCGTACTGTGAGACAGGCAATAATTACTTATACAAAGTGAGATACACAGTACTTCATGCACTTAGCTGTGCTCTGGAGTATAGAAGTGAGCAGTATGCAAGCAGACATATCTATGCAGGGAAATATATACAGAGAAGCACTGGCTTGAATCCATAGAGTGGCCGTGCACTGCTTTGCATGAACCTCAAAAACATAAACTCATGCACTGTTGAATCTTTAAATAAAGCAGAAGATACAGAGACTGTGCTTCTTGTGTTTACATGTCCCTTGGTAGGATGACACAAAGTAACACACACCACTACACAGTCATACAGCATTTGCAGCTGCAATGCTATGATGTCCACATAGGTGAAAATGGTCAGATGCATGAAAGCAGAGGAAAGAGGTATATAGAAAAGTGGGTAAAGGAGGACTGTAGCAAGCAGGGGAATGCACACACTAAAAGACAGCATGTATGTACAGTATTTGGATGGCGCAGTGGTGCAATGGTAGCATTGTCACCTCACAGCAAGAGATTCTCTGGTTCAAGTTTCGGCTGAGGTGCCTTCTGTGTGGAGTCTGCTTGTCCTCCTTGCATTCGTGTGGGTTTCCTCTGGGTGCTCTGGTTTCCTGCCACATTCAAAGACATACATCTGGAGCATTTCTCCCTGGGCATCTGCTGAAAAATTGACTATGTTCCAAGTCGGACTTTCCTGGTTAACAAATGTTAAGTAAATAAATAAAAATAAATAAATGTAGAAGGGTATGGGATGGAGGAAGGCAGAGCAACATTTTTAAGGGGATAAAGCCCACT
Organism: Protopterus annectens; assembly: GCF_019279795.1. Taxonomy (NCBI): domain Eukaryota; kingdom Metazoa; phylum Chordata; order Ceratodontiformes; family Protopteridae; genus Protopterus; species Protopterus annectens. Next base: position 429,552,409 of record NC_056746.1, read on the forward strand.
TTTTTATTTATACAAGGATAAGAGAAGAGAAAAAAGGTTGAAATGAAAGGAAAGGTAGGAAAGGGAGCAGGGGCAGAAAGATACATTTATAACAGCACAAGAAAATAGGTGCAGATATGCACAAACTAGGATTGTGAGAAGAGGGATAGGCAGAAACAAACAGAGGGAGGCAAATAGTGATAAGAAGTATTAGAGAATGTACAGGGTATTGGACATGACACAAGAGGAATGTGTTACACCAAGCAGGGAATAGGATGGAGTATGGAAATCAGCATGCTATCTGCCACCACAGCCCAAAGGTACATTAGTGTAATCTGTCTCCAGATGATGGAGCAAGGTGGCTGGTAGTACGGGCCACACCTTCCCTTGGTTGCCTGATGGTTGGGGTAAGCTGGTTACCAAATCTGCCATCTACTCCATAATGCTGTCCATTTGGGCCATATTCCTGCCCACTACGCTCTCAACTGTATGCTCCCTCATCTGCTCTAACTGTGGCTGGGCCATCTCAAGCAATGTTGCTGGGCTTGAGGAGTGGGAAACCCTTTGACATGGCACTTCAAGCCTAATCACTCTCTTACTTCTCAGCAGAGGTGAGACATCATGAAGCTGCCTGCAGAGCCTATCATCATGACCTGCAGTGAAGAAACACAATGCAGAGTTTACAATGAATGACTGCATTCTGTCAGGGGACTTAATATATTAAAAAAAAACAGGTATGAATGATTCAGTATGACTAACCCTTCCTGGCTGCTAGTCTCTCCTTCCTCCTGTGGTGGGTGACATGGTTTATGGCTTCCTACTGAAAGAGAAAGGGTAAAATCAAAAAAATGTGATGTGCAAAGTAACATGTTACAACAACAATGACAACTTGTGTTCTCTTATATATGTTCTAGTAAATTTGTTCCAGGTAGCATGTTGGTTATAGTCCCCTTTGCATATGATAATATTCCTGTATGGAAATATGGTACCTCTTCATTTGAGGACAACCATTTATGAGGCATGCACCTTATTATCAGGTAGTCAGACAGCACCACAGAACTGGTCCCTGCAAAAACCACAGTAAATGAAATTAGTAGTTTAGTACCACCAACACCCACCAAAGAAGAAGAACCATGTAGTATCCCACATAGCTGTGGTATGCTGAATGAGACAAAGACCTGTCTATAGGAAGGACAGTTTCCCACACAAACCTAAAAATAATAAATGACAATGCTATCCACTTACCATGCAATTCAGTGCATTGTTGATTATCTTTCACCTTGAATGGATGAAGATCATTAGAGTGACAATGTCTCAAACCATCATACCTACGTCTACACTGTCCTGGGCTGGTTATGCCTCTGGCTGAGATCAACACATCAGCCTTATGGAACAGACCAGCACAGCATCCAGTATCTGATACCCAGATTGGCCATGAAGAAATTATGGGAATAATACATTATCTTGCTCTTTTTCATTCACCATGCATGTTGTCTCTTCTGGGCACTTGCAAAAGTAACCTCTGCCACACGAATATCCTCAGAAAATAGTGGCATGTTCTGAAGGTATACAGCTGTGAATCATGCATATAGAGTATTTCTGAATAGTGGATAGTACATCTTACAACTACACAGAAGAGCAATGCACATACTCATACAAGCCTTCTGTATGAGTGCTTAACTACAGATGTCACAGGTAACAAGTACCAGTCTCTTTGCCATATACAGTGACTGGTCTGATGAGGGTACAATGTTTCCAAGTTCACTTCCATGTGGTGAACTGCCAGTTTAAGCACCGTTGTCCAGGTGTGCACTTTGTTGCTACATGTGTGCAATTTGTAGCACCCACTACCTTAGGAGTATTTTTTTTCTGAAAGGTACAGTACTAAAAAAAAAAAACATAGTTCTCAAAGTCTTCTGAATTGGTTATATTCTTTAATTTAATCAGCTGGATGACTGCCACTGTTCTCAGAGAAACTTTAAATTCAAGTGCCAGCTTTACTGGAAATGGTATTCTTTCAGAACATATGGCTACTGAAATCGACTGCTCAAACAACTGTATTCATAGAATTGCATTCCTCCCTAATGAGGGCAAAAACTGACATCATGTATGCAGAAAGGATGCTGGCAGGCATGATACAAGTGGGACAGCTATGTTCACTAGCACATTAGACCACTGATAATGCAGCTCGGATGATCTGTGACCATACCTTTCAACCTCTTAGCACAAGAAGTCTGGACAAAGGCAAAAATAATGGGGGGATAAAGGTCCAAAATAAGGAAAGGATTTAAATATTGCTTGTATAAACTTAAAAAGGTTGCTAGAATAATAGGTTTTTGCATTGGCGTGCATTTTCAGAAGTATATGAAGTGTGAAACTCAAATATCTGCCATTATTTATTGACTTAAGTCCTCAATGTTTTTCCAGAAAACCACAAATTTTATGTGGAACAGACCAAAAGTATGAGGCAAAAATCTGGACATTCTGCAAAAATAAGGACAGAGGTATGCTTATGATGTGATAAGTGTTTTTTCCTGCTACTACCTGGGCGACTGTCCGATCTAGCTAAACTGCAAATATTTCTACTTCTTGAACTGTTTTAAACTGCTTAAAGTTGTTTTTGCACCTGCACTTTTAAAGTTTGTCCTGTTTGTTGCATTTACCTGTTGAGGCTACACACTCAAGTGTGCTAGCCTGTGTTACATATTTACTGCATTTTCCTGCTATTTGTTGAAAAAAAGAAAAACAAAAAAACAAACAAAAAAAAAAAATTATCCTTGTTTCCCATCTTTCCTGACCTAGAGTAGTCCAAATACAGGCTTTGCTGTATTCTGGACTTTTGGAAAGTTCCTGTGTTGTCCATTTCCTTTCTTGGATAGAGGGAGGTTTCTTTGTTCACCAGTGGCAGTGGGGAACTTAGAGCAGCCTATCTATCCCTGGAGGAGTGTTCCCAGCACAAGAATCTGGTAGTCTATTGGCCATTTTGGGCCAATTTCTAGCTCTTTCAAATCCCCCTGTATAAAACCTGCTTTGGCAAGGTTTTTGCGCTTGTTACTACTCAGCCAAGCTCCTCGTGGTCCTGCAGAGTGGTGCTAGCAGCAGAGAGGCTAAAAGAGCGACTGCTAACCTGATAAAAGTGTTTTTCCTGCTACTACCTGGGCGACTGTCCGATCTAGCTAAACTGCAAATATTTCTGCTTCTTGAACTGTTTTAAACTGTCTAAAGTTGTTTTTGTACCTGCACTTTTAAAGTTTGTCCTGTTTGTTGCATTTACTTGTTGAGGCTACACACTCAAGTGCGCTAGCCTGTGTTACATATTTATTGCAATTTCCTGCTGTTTGTTGCAAAAAAAAAAAAAAAGTTATCCTTGTTTCCCATCTTTCCTGACCTAGAGTAGTCCAAATACAGGCTTTGCTGTATTCTGGACTTTTGGAAAGTTCCTGTGTTGCCATTTCCTTTCTTGGATAGAGGGAGGCTTCTTTGTTCACCAGTGGCAGTGGGGAGCTTGGAGCAGGTTATCTGTCCCTGGAGGAGTGTTCCCAGCACAGGAATCTGGTAGTCTGTTAGCTGTTTTGGGCCAATTTCTAGCTCTTTCAAGTCCGCCTGTATAAAACCCGCTGTAGCTTTGCGTGATTTTGTGCATAGCGCTTCATCGAGCAGCGCCGCTTATTTGGGTTTGAGCCTTGGAACTGATCTAGTTCTCATAATAAACACCCTATTCCTATGCTAAAGCCTAGCACTTGCTCACTAAAGCAATTATATAAGTCAGCACTAAAAAAATTAAAAGCACTACACCCTCACAAACTCCCCTTGAGTAACTTGTTCCCCATTGGCCCTTTTTTTCAATTATAAAGGAATTCCCAATACTATTCTAGCATGTCCAAAGGTCAGTTGTCAATCTCCTCTCCGGTCCAGCTGGTGAACCTGGGAATCTTGAGGCAATGTTACAACTGCCTAATGTACACAGACAACCCTCTCCTCCTCCCAACAAATTCCAACACATGTGAGAGATGCAACCATATAGCCAAACTGGAGGCTAAGCTCTCTCAACTCAGTACTGGCGTAACCAGTCAGGAGGAGAAGGAAACCACACTCACTACAATTCCAGTCTCACATAGACCTACCACGACAGCAAACCAAACACATAAACACACAAAAACATACTTGGAGGCTCTAAATAAAAATCTGCCTAAGCAGCAGAGACCTCCAAAGCAGACACCCAGGCAACCGCTACCCCAAAACAAAACACATGCAACACATAGCTCACAAAGCCAGTGTGCCGAACAGTCACAGCCCTTAAGGCTAAACAACACACTTGATACACTTGTAATAGGTGACTCTATCATCAGGCACACTGACGTCCCGCTCACCAGGCTGAACAAGGAGAAGGTCACGGTGAGCTGCCTATCGGGTGCTAGGATCCGCCACATAACACAAGCACTCAGGTCACTCCAAGGCAAGTACAAATATGACTCAGTCATTGTCCATGCTGGTGTGAATGACCTGAGATGTACCTCCCTGGACTACATGAAAAGAGACATAGAGGAGCTCTCTGGGCATGTAGCCCAGGCCGGTATGACCCTGACCTTGAGTAGCATCTTACCCTGACCAAGAATGATGCCACAGTATGAAGACAAGATTATCAATTTCAACAATTGGCTTAAGTATTGGTGTCATTCAAAGGGGATCCAATACCCGTCAGCCTGGGATGACATGCTCGACAAGCCATGATGCTTCGCTAGGGATGGCTTGCACCTGTCACCCCTGGGCTTTCGGATATTGGCAAAGGCTCTTGCTACCCCCATAGTGCCTTTTTTAGGCAAGGCTCAAAAGACAAACCCACCTCCATAGGTATCACAAGGGATAAGAAACTAAGAGTAATGCTACTCAACGCCAGCAGTCTAAACCTCAAGATGCATGCATTCGAAACTCTCCTTAGCATGGAGAACATTGATATCTGTGCAGTAACAGAAACCTGGTTCAAGGCTCTCGAGAGCACCCCAGCACTACCAGGTTATACCTCATACCATGCTTTTCGGCCCCAAAACTTGGACCGAACCACAAAAGGAGGGGGAGTATCAATATACGTCAAAGATACCCACACCTCCAGGTTGGTGGCACAGCACGAAGCATCAGAGACTATCCATGTGCAACTAACAGTGGGTAAAACTGCCATCCAGTTTATAGCCTGCTACAGACCACCCTCCCAAACCCAGGAACCCCACTCGGCCTTCCTGAGAACACTGGAAAATATGAAGGTCTCTCCAAACACCATTATATTGGGTGACTTCAACTACCCAACCATAGACTGGGAGCATTACTCTAGCTCCAACACCCTAGCCCAAAGGTTCCTAGAATTTACAAACTCAAATGCTATGGAACAACTTGTTACCACTCCCACAAGAGAGGAAAACATACTGGACCTGATCATCACCAACATGGGGACTCTATGCTCCAGACCAGAAGTGTATCCCTCACTGGTAAGATCAGACCATAAACTAATCTCACTGGATATTCACATCCCGACCCCACCCCATGCCCATGAAAAACTTCTCTAAAGCAAATTTCACACTCCTCAAAACCGAGGTGGAATCCTTCAAAGCCCCCGGGCCTCTGGATAATACGGCCCAGACCACAAAATCCTTTATAAACGCATTCTATAAACACCTTCAGGAATGCATGGATCATGCAATCCCAAATAAAACCAAGACCCAATCCTCCAAAGGCAGGCGTCCTGTCTGGTGGACCCCAGCCATAAACAAACTATACAATAGAAGGAGGAAGCTACTACATGACAGAGCAAAATCCCAAAAAGGGAAGGCATCTCTGATCAGTATTAGCAAAAAACTACGGGCACTCATAAAATCGTCTAAGGCCAGCTTCGAGAAAAAAATTGCACAGGACACTAAGGATAATCACAAGGCTTTCTTTAGTTATGTTAGGAACCTGGGTGGGAATTCCCAGATATGCTCAGAATTAGTCCAAAATGACAAAAAATACACGAACCCACAGACATTGCCAACATCCTAGCTGACAGGTTCAGCGCAAACTTCTCCCCCCTCCCCACCAAAAGGGCTAATATCTATCCCAGCAGAGTGCTGCCCCCCTGACATCTCAGATGCTCAGGTAAGAGCTGCCCTCTCCAAAGCAAGAAACACAGCATCAATGGGACCAGACGGTGTCCCGGGCTGCGTCCTACATGAACTCCAAGAAGAGCTAAACCCAAACCTAAAACTACTGTTCAATCTCAGCCTTACTACAGGATATGTACCCAAAGAGTGGCGTACAGCAACAGTGGTCCCTCTCCACAAAGGTGGTGCCTCAACGGATCCTGGAAACTATTGCCCCATAAGTCTCACTAGCTTGGTCTGCAAAGCTATGGAAAGGATCATCATGGACCTTATAAATAAAGATATAGGGGACCTACAGACACTGGATCCTACCCAGTTCGGCTTTGTTAAGGGCAGATCCTGCCTCTTAAACCTGGTCAATTTCTTTGAAACAGTCACCAAGGCCATTGACAAGGGGAAGTTGGTCCACACAGCCTACCTGGACCTCGCAAAAGCCTTCGATACAATACCCCACTCGGGCATTATAGATAAGCTCACCAGCTTAAATATAAACCCCTATGTCACTAGATGGGTTGCAAACTGGCTCAAGGACAGAACCCACATGGTTAGAATAGCTGGAGCCATGTCAGACTCCAAACCAGTTACAAGTGGCGTCCCACAAGGCTCAGTCTTGGGACCGCTCTTGTTCGGTATATATTTCTCGGAGGTACAGGCCAACATGGAAGGACTGTGGCTGACCAAGTTCGCAGATGACTGCAAACTGGGCACCATTATAGACTCTCCAGCTGACACAAGCATCCTCCAAAAGGGCCTCATAGAAACAGACAACTGGTGCCAGAGCCATGGCCTCAAGCTAAATGCCAAAAAGTGTATAGTCATCCCCTTTGGCAAAAACAAAGTGCCCACAAATTACCACATAGGTGGTAATCCGTTAAGTACAGAAGAAGTAATTAGGGACCTGGGGACCCAAGTTGATAGCAATCTCTCATTTGACAACCACGTGGCAAAAGTGGTTAGAAAAACATTTTATATAGCCCACCTAATCATGAAGGGATTCACATCTAGATCAGGGGAGGTCATCGTGCCTCTTTACTCATCCCTCATCAGGCCCATAATTGAGTACAATGTCCCTTTTGGGATGTACCTTACCAGACACCTGCAGCAACTGGAAAGACCCCAAAAGTACCTCACCAAGAGGATCAAGGGGCTCAAACAGATGCCGTATGCTGCCTGGTTAAAGAAACTCCAGCTCTACTCAGTGGCATACCGCCTGCTCAGAGGCGATCTGTGCCTGACGTATAAAGCCATGTCCAACCCGGAATTAATGGACATGCTGCACCTCAGAAAATCCAAATCCCATCGAGCTACGCGCTCGAGGGACTTAAACCTCAGCACTGAAATAAATAGGACATGCTGGAGGGACAGAATCATAACCCAGAGGCTCCCTTCACTCTGGAATAAAATCCCAGTCCAGGTTAGGCAGAGTCCCTCATTGTCTCTCTTCAAGAGGAATCTTGATGAGTGGATGGGAGATCGTAGGTTTACCCCGGGTATCACTTCTGTGTCACTGTTAGACAGAAGCACAGTATACTAACCTCAAAAAAGGGCATCGCAAAATTAATTTAAAATGGGTGGCGAAAGCCATACACACTCTGGCTAGGCTTATAAATGCCCTAGGGCAGATAGCCTAGTATGAACCTATGAACCTATGAACCTATGTTTGAAATATTGGAATGTCGGACGACCATACATCCAATCAGCTTTGAACTAGGTGACTTACACACAGGTTAAGGTGCATCTATACTTCACTGCAGCTTTGGTGGATGAGCAATGTGGTGCAATTTTGTTTTATCACTGTTTTATTGTGACTTGCATAGTGCAAAGTGTTTACTCCTCTGGATTTGTTTTTATTTCCCCCCCCCATCGTACTGTGATTATGGAGCTAGTATGTATATGTTATTTTTTTTTTTTTTTTACAAATTATGCATCTCAGCAGTGAAAAATCTATAAAGTGTAACTCTTTTTTAAATGTCTTGACAGAATGTGGGGAAGCATTAAGACATTTTGAATTTTCAGATATAATGGTCCCCTGTAGTAACGTATCACAGACTTTCATGAATTCAACACTGGTAACCAAGCAAACATTTTTATGTGCCTTATTTATTATTTACTGGGCTGATGGCACTTTTCCAGGGAAGACTTATAATTTTAAGAACAGGAATTTTAATTCATGGTATCAATACAGAACTGCCACAGTATTCATGTATATTTTTCCTTGCACCTTCTCTTTTCCCACTCCTTTCGAATTTGTAAACAAAGCATAACACATTGTCAGATGATCCTAACTTATGAAATCAGTATGTTCTCCAACAAAGTCACAGCTGTAAGAGCTAGCTTTCTAAAATACTACTTCACTATTGTACATTTGAAAGACTAATGCGAGTTGTAGGTACAGTTGCATGAGATGTTCTCATATGCTCTGCTAGGTGGGGCAAATGGTCAAATGACAATTTAGTGGCACAGAAAGAAAGTTTTCCTGAATTATGCAGATAAAGAAACAACTTCATAGTGATGGGATGTGAGAGTAGTGGAAGTTGAAGTAAATCTCTCACCTACTAATTATTGTTTACTTTGAGGTCACAGCACATATTTCCTTTTGTGTGTATGTGTGTGTGTGTGTGTGTGTGTGCGTGTGTGTGTGTGTGTGTGTGTGTGTGTGTATGTGTGTGTGTGTGTGTGTGTGTGTGTGTGTGTGTGTGTGTGTCTTTTGTATCAACATAGTTTAGCAAAACTTTTTTTTATTCTCATAGTTTTGTTGAAATGTAATTCAGCATTTTAACATGTTCTCATTTTAGAATAACAGTAAGATAACCCCTTCAAATGAAACTTAAATCTTTCTTGTTTGCAAATGGCAGGTTTGAAAAGCAGACATTACCAAGCTGTATCCATGCATGCACATTAACAGCATCGATTGACTGGCAAAAGCTCAAGGCCGCAACCAGCCTCCTATGAAAACCATAAAGAATTGGCATCCATAGCTGAACATGAATAGAAAAATATTTTAATTGTACTTTGCCTTTACAGAGCTGTCATTTACTTAGCATATGCTGTCAGCGAAAGAACAACAGGAGGAGAGAGGAACGGTGACCATGGCCTCTTATCCAGTGACATAAATGGTAGGTGTTATGTTATTTCTCTTATGAAATGACAACTGCTTTAGTTGAAAGTCATATGCACGTCTTACCAGTTTCTCCAACTGTCTGTAGGTGACACTGAACAAGTCCACTTTTACAATGCTACAACAGAAAGAAAAAATGTTTTAACGTCTAATTGATTATACATGCAGATCTTATGATGCATATATATTATTGAATTCTACTCTTTTTCATAATGTCTGTTTCAAAAGTCCTTCTGAGAATTATTCAGTTTAGACATACGCAGAATAGAATTTCAAGGTTTCTGCTAAGAATCATCAGACTTGTAGAAACAATGTAATAATACATAGTAGGAGATAAATATGAGAAATGTATTGCTGAAGCCTTTGCAGATGCATAATATGCAGCAGAAATGTGTCTGAAACAAGGACACACAGGGGTACATAGCTCATTCTGATTAAAATAATAATACAGTTTAAAATGTAGATAGCCCTATGAAAACTGCAGTCTGGCAAGATTCAGTGGCATATTTAGAATTATCTTAACTGCAAAAACATCAAACTTAGTTTATTAAAGCTTCTGTTATGATCCATATTCCAAAAGTCTTTTATGACCCCTTGGGCCCATAACTTTTCAGTAGTGAACTGCGGAGTGAAAGAATTAAGCTGTGAAAATAGATTGAAACTGCTCTGTTTATGTTCAGTCTCTTATGCATTGCTTAGTAGAGGGTGGGGTTTAATTTTTAATTTCTTGCTCTGTCCTGTACTGTTTGAATCACTGTGTTTAACCTATCAATCACACTGAGTAAATCAATGTCTGGCAAAATAATACTTCAAGATAGTAACACTATCCAGAAAAGTTATAAGTTTGTGATCCAGCACATACCAAAGTTCTGGAACAAAATAACATTATAGACATGCCAAAGTAACTGTTTCTAAAGTAACCAGACTAGTATAAGACAAAACACACACGCACGCACGCGCGCACATGCGCACACGCACACACAGACACACGCACACACGTGCACACACGCGCACGCACACACACAGACACACATGGTTATTGGTTTTCCGGCTTCTCAATCACCTCAGGTTATAATCATGCTCTCATGCTTTGGAATGAAAATAGGAATGCATGTTACAGTTAGACCTGAGTGTGACCTTCATCTTGTCTTTGTTACCTGCCTTGCGACAATTTATCTGACTGCATTTTTAAGCATGCAAATGTTTACCCTTGCCTGATCACAGAATCTGTTACTTTTTCTCACAAGTTGCTGCTTAACTTTCTTGGCATACCTTTTTCTTGTCTTGAAGGTTAGCATTTCAGTGACACGAGAGAACATGCTTTCTGATTTCTAAGGCAGCTAGTTTAGTCAGTGCGTGCTGTAATGTACATTTTGTTAGGAAGCCAACAATCAGAAAGTTGGGTAATAAAGGGTTATCACTTTCCTCTGGTTCTCCTTGCCCAATAATGGACACTTGATGAGGACAGCAGCACTTACCTCTCAACATGGAGGCACAACTCAAACAGTTGCCTGTCTTTTAACACCAGATAATTAGCTGCTTTATTTAATTAATTTTTCAAGAAACAAGGAAGCTTAGTTTAAAAAAGTGACTGTTTTCAGCTCTCAGACCCTTCTTTTATGGACAGACAACAATGCTATGTGAATTCCTGTTGCTACCTAAAGTTTACATATGATGTCAGCTGTAAGTCTGAGAGGTGAGAACCTCATGAGGGAATGTATTCTTTACTCTCCATAGTTCTCACGGAACTTCCTTTCCTTGATAGTTTATCAGAAAACCAGGAGTCATAATCCAAGAGAGAGAGAACACTTTATCTGATTCACATGCTTACACCTGCACAAGCCACTCATCAATGGCCATCTTACTAGCTCAAACCACACATACTATTAGTCTGTCTAAAGAGTGGTCTGTGGAAGAAGTTTTAATAGTGCACTCTGAACTGAGTTTGTAGGGAAAGATCCATTTTGTCAGCTGATAATGTAAAGACTGGTGCAATATCACATACTTTGGGGGGGGGGTTTACACAGAGAAGTACATATATGAGCTTGCAATGTGAACAGACAGCTGGTAAATGAGATTTAGTATAAATATGCAAGGTACTCACTTTGGTACAAAAACATGTAGTTAATGTGGACTTGGCAATGTAAACATAAACAATGAAAAGGATTTGCAGGAGATAGTTATACCTAAGTCGAATCATGCTGTGTAATGTAAAAGGTCAGTGGTAAAGGCCAGTAGCATGCTAGGATGTAAAGTGCAGGGAATGGACTCCAGAGATACTGACATGATGCTTACATCATATGGAGCACTATGAATGGTGCATTCAGTGTATCGGAGACCATAATGAGGAAGGAATATTAGGCTACTAGAAAATTGACAAACCAGAGTTTCTAAAACCGTGTAAGGTATGAAGATGTTAAGGTACAAAGGGAGACATTAGACAGCTGGGTTTCTATACTTTAGAAAAGAAACATGCTAATATTTTGGATGCATTGCGTTGTTTGTGGGAAGTAGATTGGGTTGGTACTGAAGGTGAACGACACAGTGATGAAGGGGAGGAGTAGTAAATGGAAGGGGCAAAATTCAAGACAGAGACATGAGGGAACATTTCTTCATGGAAAGGATGGCCGTGTTTTGGAATGCATTGCCAAATGTAGTGGTAGAGTGGTCTGGTATTATATTTGAATAAGTTGATGTTCAGACAATTTTTTTTTTTTATTTGCTTTTGATTACTGGGAAAGTCTGACTGGGCTGTCATAGCCTTTATCAGTGGAAGTCTGGAAAGAAAAGCCCCAATTACTTACATTATTTTATAGTAAATTAGAAATATTATAGTGAGTCACACATTATACTTTACATACAACTAAAATAGACATAGGATGCATAGATTTTGCAGTGACTATTCAACTTGCCTTACAGTATGATATATAGTAACAACAGCAAGGAGTAAAGATTTGCTAAATTGTGATTTAGTAAATGAGGTTTGAGGGTAGATTGGAATCATTCAGAGATACTAAAGTAAGCATACAGAGAGTATCTTGAGCAATAAACAAGGGATGTGACAGACTGGGAGTAGTTATGTGTGTGCAGAACTGAGAGTAGGAAGAGTTTCTGGGAATGACTTTGAGAAGGATTAAGATGATAGGAATCAGAGGAGAGGAAGAGGGAGTCAGATGAAGGGTGAAGTAAAGTGATTTGAGGGTAAGTGTGGTTAATAGTAGTAGATGCTTAAGGAAAGGGGTGCTGGTTATATCTGGACTTGATGTTATTTAACCAGGGGGATGTGCAACAGCAGAGCTATGAGTTAGAATAGTGTTATTATATTAGAAGTTTAAATGTTTCTATGTTGGTGAGAACAGAATTCCAGATCTTAGAGACATTGTTGGAGTACAGTGACTAACCAGCCCTGGTTTGTATTTTGGATATGGTCAACGGGGGGTTGTCAGTGGAATGCAGAGCTCTATTTGGGGAATAAGGTACAAGCATACTATGTAAGGCAGGGCAACGTTATGGCTTGTATATGATTGCATGAGCTATAGTCAATTGGATATCTAGGCAGCCTAGAAATTCTTTCGGCTTTAGTTGTTCTATTACCCGAGAGTGGTAAGATTTAGATGCCTGGTTAGCAGTGAGTCTTTCAATTGTATTATAACATTATATATATCAATTGTATTATAACATTATATATATCAATTGTATTATAACATTATTTATATTTACTGAGAAGAAATTGTTGAAGGTTGGTAAAAATGTGGGTGACACAGCAATGAGGGAAGGAGACATGTGGAGGCTATAGTTTTCCTAGTTTTATCAATAAGGGAGGATAAAAGATCTAGTTTTTGGAGTGTTTTTTTAATAGCCTGTTGGATGTGAATGTCAAATTTTAGGTGCTCATCCATTATGATGCCTAATAGTTCTGAATGTGTGATGTGATCTACTGACATGTTTCTGGAAGAGGAAATTAAGATGTTTTTTCTCAGGTGAGAGTTTTTGGTGTGAAGAAGTTGCAAGTGGAGTTCCCCAGGGTTCACTGCTTGAACTGCTCCCATTTGGCATCAGCTTCCATGAAGTAAAAGCCAATAGAAAGGGCTCTGCTTACCTAAGTTTTTATACAACTGAAAGCTAGGAGCAGAATCCCCAAATGAACTGACCATGCTGCAGGAAGGTTTGTCCCAAACACATAACTGGTTCCAAAATCATGCATTGAAACTAAATAAGAAAAAAATGCATTATTTTATCATTTTTAAAGTCAGCTATCCCAGGGAACTACCAAACTGAGGACATGTCCCTAAGAGCTGACTCAGCTGTTTGGGATTTGGGAACTTAAGGGACAGTAGTCTAATTTTTGGCCAACATGTGTCCACTGTCATACGACAGTCTGATACTGCACAATTTATAAACAAAGGGATTGTGTCTAGATCTAGAGATGTCATTGTTCACCTTTACTTTGTCCTCACTTGTCCAGTCATTGAGTATAATGCCACCTTTGGCATGTAGCTGTCCAGACAAGTGCAAAAACTGGAATGCTCACAAAGATACCTTGCCAAAAGGATGCAAGGCCTAAACAATATGTCTTACAAAGACCTGCTCAAAGCTCTGTCACTATACTCAGTAGCCAACAACTACTAAGAGTTGACTTGTCTCTGGCATACAAGACATCCTCCAACCCAATTCTGATGGACCTGCTGCATATAAGCAAGTCAAATGGCAAGGGATCTACAACTCTTCTGCAACATCTACAGATTGGTTTGGAGGGACAGGTATATCTTGCAGGGGATACCACTGCTCTTGTACAGACTTCCCATCCATGTAAAACAAAGTTTATCCCTGTCCATATTCAAGCACAACTTGGATCTGTGGATGCATATTAGAAAATTTACCATAAGACAGCCCTCTGTAATACTAATGGACAGAGGCAGCTCCTAAATACTTTATCCAATGAATGGGTCCCCTCAAAGTATCTATGGCATTATCCCAATTATTCTTACTAGGGGTAATATGTAATCATTGACCACAGAATGGGTAAGGCGAATCTAACACCAAATGGAATAGGTTAATTCAAGCACCAAAAGGGAAACTGGATATGCTTAATATGGCCCACAAGGGCAGCAAGCTTAGTACTAAATTATGAACCTATGAGCATAGCTGAGTATATGTTGTTAATAAAAATGTTGAAGAGTGTAGAGCCTAATATAGATCCTTGGGGTAGTCATAATGGGGTGGGTAGGAATGTGGCTAGATCTTTCTGTCACTTAACTGTATGAAATCTGTTTGAAAGACTGATATGGAAACAAGATAAGGAGGAAGAATTTAGGCCCAGGGAAGATAGGTGGATAAGAAGCATCTGGTGAGAGATGGCATAAAGTGCTTTTGACAGATGCAGTAAGAATGAGGAGACAAGGTTCCTAGATTTCCTATGGGTATTGTCTTGTTTGGTAATTAATACTGTATCAGTATTGTGATACAGTCTGAGGCTATGCTGAGTTGATGAGAGGTTGTTGTCAGTTAATTATTTAAAGAGTTGTGCCTGAATACATTTTTAAAATACTTTTGATAGCAGGGAAAGGACAACTATGAAACAATAGTTTTTGAATATAGTGGAGTTATCCTCTGTGTAGATGCATATTATAATGGGAAGGTAGTTTATTTCTCATCTGGACCTGTTTATTAAGATAGAAGTTTGGTAGGTTATGGATTGGTGGATATGGAGATGAATTCAGTAGGGAGGTTGTCAGAAGCAAGTATGGTAGGTTTAGTTTTGAAGGAGCTTTTTTATGGTGTATGAGGGGGATGATATTGAAGTGGAATATGGGGATTTGAGAGGAAAGTTTTGAGGGGATTAAGAAAGAATTAGGCAGCTGGTTGTTAGTAAGGAAGGTGGCTGATTTTATGAAATGAGTGTTAAGTTGCTTTGAAATAGTATCAGTATGGTTGGAAGTGGTGAGAAAGAGCTGGCCAGCCTGGGTTCAGTATATTGTGGATGCAGAACCAGAACTGTTTAGGACATTTGATGTGGGTATCTTGGAATATGGTATTTTTTGTCAGATCTAATGCATGTTTAGTGTGGATACACATGTATCTTTAAATTCTGTCTTATCTTGGAGACATTTTTCAGGTTTTAGTTCTGATTCTCATTAACTGCCTGGTAGCTGTGTATATCCATGGTGCAGGGTTCTATTTATCTCTTTTGTTTCTGGTTGGGGCTACTTGGCTTGGTAAACTAAAGAACAGTTAGTTGAAATATTTAACTGCCTCATCTAGAGTTTTTTTCCAGTGGATACCAGCTGCAGAGCTTTAGTGAGACTATGAAAGAAGTTTTGTTAATGTCGGTTAGGTTGCTGACTACAATAATGTTGAATTTTTAGTGAGTGTGAGGATTGTCTTTTAATGGAAGTTGGTAGTTGATCACTACTAGAGTTGGGGTGGGCTCTGGAAGAGATGATTTTTTTTGAGCCCAGTCACAGGTGGAAGACCTACTGGAAGATTTATTACATCTGGTAGTAGTGGTGATTTGTTTTGCTTTTATTTTATTTTATTTTGTTTTTGTTTATCAGTTTTGTGCTATTGGGTTTAATCAAAAAACCCCTTTTCAGTGGAGACTTGGGGAGAAAATTTCCAACATACTATAAACATTTTTAAACAGACATTCAGTAATTGCGTGAGCAGACATTAAGCAATATACATTAACAATTATACATCCATATGCCATTTAGATTACATTCATATGAATGTAGCTGCAACTACTACAATATAAAGGATACGTATGCATTAGTAGATGTTGAATATTAAGCATTTGAAGAGGTGTATTAGTGGGTTTGTCAGATATATAATAGATCCTGTAATGAGTGCTTAGAAATTCAATGAAATGGAAATAAGGGAAAAACTAGGTAGGGCAGAAACTGTTAATACTGAAGTTAAGAAGTGAGGTGTATATCGGATTCAGAGACAATTATATATATGGTTATCATAAGGTTACATTAGAAGTATAGTGATGTAGAGTGAGAAGTCACAAACTAGTGTATGTAGCTGGGAGATGCTAGTAAAACTATTCATGTATTGGTGAAGACAGGTTGTGGGGCATAGGATTCTGAATGAATGTGGATTGACAATATGGCATGCTGAAGATAAGAGTTGCATCTATCCTGGAGATTTACAGGAGCAGATCCATTGATTTGATAGATAAAGTTTTAGCTGTGTTTTAAATGAGTTTGCATTTTGAATTAATTTCAGTGGTAGTGGGATGTGGTTCCATAGTTTAGCTACACTATTTGAATATAGAGATTCACCTGCAGCATTGATTTGATAACAGTGATTAGTGATTTTTCTCTAGAGCATACAATTCTACAGGGGGAGTAGTATTGCATTAAGTTTTAAGGACTAGACAATTTTCTGGCTTATAGAGATGTCCATATATTATACTTAACTGAGAAACAGCTGGGTGATGTGGTAGTTCTAACCAGTTTAATTCTCTGAGGGTAGGTAGTAGTGTGTTCATTTGTTATAGCTTACTGCAAATTTGGCTATTTCATTATAACATAGCTCAAGTTTGGACAGTTGCAATACATGCAGTTTAGTGAAGATTTATTTATTTTGTTTATTTTGTTTACTGGGTAATGTCTGACTGGGCATGAGGCCCATGGTGCAGCATTGAGGAGAGATGGCATTCAGAAAGTAGCAGCTATAGATCATCTGGCTATGTCAGTGAGGTAATTTTTTACTCTGTCTAATGTACCTAGTTTTTCATGAGTTTTCTTAACCATCTGTGATACATGGTGGTCAAATTTCAACTGGTCATGTATGATGATACCCAGCAATTGTGTGTGGTTGGCCGACATGATACTGAGTAGTGTTGTTTTGGTAGAGACATATTTTAGGGTAACGAACAGTAATTTAGTCTTATTAGGGTTTAGAAGTAGCTGTGAATTATTTAGCCATATTTCAGTCGATAAGGATTGTTGTGTAAGGTCTTGGAGCTTAGATTGACAGATTTGGCAAAGGACATTAGGGTCGCGTCATCATAATATTGAACTAGAGTAGCATTTTTTGTAGAGGTGTAGAGGGCATTAAAGAATATGTTGAAAAATATGGGGCCTAGTATAGATCCTTATGGGACACAAGACATACTGGTAAGAAGGTGGAGTAACCATTATTTTCATTTACATCCTTGTATCTGTAGAGCTGGTGAGTTCTGAGGATGAGAGTTTATGCAAGAGTTCTGGTGGGAGATGGCATCAAAAGGTTTTGATAGGTTTAGTAAAATAGTGGAGACTAGGCTTCCATCACTTCTGTTGGTGTTAACAGTATTAACCAAACTCAGTCTAGCAGTAGGTGTGCTGTGATGCAGATGGAAGCCAAGTTGGGTTCATGATAGACACTGGTAATCTATTAGATAGTTGAGAAGTTGCTTATGAATGCATTTTTTTATATTTTTGATAGGGGAGATAAATGGCAACTGGTCTATAGTTTCAAAGTTCTACTTTGATTTCATCCTTGTGCAATGGAATAATGAATGATTTTTTTCCATAGTGAGACATTATTTTCAGATGTGGATCAATTTATCAGAACTGAAACTGAATATTCAGTAGCCTTAGCTGCTATTTTAAGAGATTTGTCAGGTAGATTGATAGGGGCAGTTGTAGTAGGCTTTAAATTTTTTGAGGTATTTTGATGGTATCTGTTGGAACTGGTTGGAAGGAGAAATGTTGAAGGAGGTTATTTGATTGAATAGGGACTGCAAGGGTTTGATTAGTCACCTGGCTGGATACTTGTGTAGAATTATAGAGGCTGATGGTTGAGATGCGATTGGAGTTAGAGAAGCCAATCTGTGTTTACATCACTTAGAATGATAGTTTCTTGGTTGATATTGGTGGAGAACCAGGACAAGATGTCATCTACAGTTGTATTATTATAGCCTGGGGCAACTAGACAGATGTTTTTATAAGGTTTAAAGTGTTTTTATTTTTTTTCTTGGCATTTAAATCCCTTTTGTCTGCCAATCACTAGGTTCCCAAATTTCTTGGCTTGCAAGATGGAGCATGTCAGTCAGGCATCCAGCACAGTTTTCCCTGTTTAGGTCCCTTAATCTCATAGGTTCATAGGTTAGTACTAGGCTAACTGCCCTTAAGGGCCATTTTAAGCCTAGCCAATTACCCCATGTCAGAATCAAACTCTGCACCTTGTGTTTCTAAGGTAAGCACCTTAACCATTATGCCAATCCTCTTTTTCTTCTCTTTGGCTAACCCTGCCATACACTCATATTGAAGAAGGGGGCTGCAATGCTGAACCAGTTTGGTGCATGTGCACTTCCAGAAATACTTTATTTCAACTACAACACAAAAAGATATTTTTGCACGTGAATTGACCCAAGTTCTCCTGATGTAATTGTCAAGCCATCATCAGTAATACCAGGTCAGGCAACTTCCCTCCTCCAAGAGTAAATCGGCCAGTGTCAGTCTTTTTGTTTCACTCTCTTCACTCAAGTCTACCAATATATTGGTCATCAACTGATCCCAGGTTGTCTGTGTTGCAGTGAGAACTTCATCTTTCTTTATCACAGAACTGATAAATGTTAGAAAAAGGCTTGATATAATGCTATTCTGATGTTAGAACATGTTGATGTCAATGAGGTAGACTGGGTAAGTTCAGACAGATGGCAATGCGAGTGCATTGTTTTGATCCTAACAGACCTCATGTTCACCGCCCAGTCCCCAGGACGCAATGTCCATGCTGGGTCTACCAACTACTCTCCAACCCCCCCCTGGATTTACTTTGTTTTATTTTTTGCTGGGGCCAGTCATGGATTCTGAGGGTATCCTAGGGGCTTGGCTCATCTGTGCTTCCATCCGGGGGGGATTTTTTTTATGACCTACCCATTCCCTTTCCCCACCCCCACACTCACTGATTACATCCTTGGGCAGCTTACCTTTTTGGACCATGCCTCCCCTTAGGAAGCATATCAATAAGCACCCTCCCAACTTGGATTGGCACATGCATCTCCTCCCTGCTGCTCCGTCAATCACCCAAGCTGCTAACTGAACCCAGGTCTGCTGAGCCATACTCAGGGCTTTATCCCTCTATGTCACTGCAGCAGCCTAACAATGCTAGTGATGAGCAGAAAGGTTATATTACAATAGGTGCTTGCATTAAAGGAGGCAATTATTCCAGATCTGTGGTGTAGAGAGATAAACTCTATGACCAGCATAATGCCAAGTTCAGACAGAGGATTGGTCAACAGAAGAACTAGGCAGTGGAGGGTGAGAGTGAGCAGTTGACACTAGCACACCTATCCTGGCATCTGACCTGATGCCCTATTACATCTGACTGGCTTTACTAAAACTGAGGAGCTAGCTGCTAGCTGACAGACACCAGCCAGGTCCTGATTCTGTGCCTTAAACTCCAAGCTGAGGAGCAAATAAAATATTGCTAGTACAGAAATGAATACTATTACTACCCTACTGATCAATCAGCATTTCCCAATTGTGCCCCCAACACCTTGTGCCTGCAGCAGTTGCTCCTTCCACACACACTAGCTATGCTACTGTATCTTGGGCTGGTAGAGGTGGAGTCCAGCTGAAAAATTGAGTGTGCAAGTGGATTCTTTTATGATACTAAAATAGCTAGGGCCTGGGATGTGGACTTGGCCATTTTCAGCCGATGATAGCAGCCTTCATTAGCAAGTGGGCAGAAAAATGCACCTATATAATGAGGAAGAAGGATGCCCTGTGCTGTTGTACAGGTGCTGATGTCAGACAGTGGGGGTTGGGTTAGGGCCTCACAAGAAAGGCCATCATTGCTAGGGTGCTGGAAATGGCATTGCTGACCAGGAAAGTCCAACTAGGACAGAGCCTATTTTCACAGGAGGCCCAGGGAGAAATGCTCCAGATGCATGTCTTTGGAATGTGGGAAGAAACTGGACAACCCAGAAGAAACCCATGAGAACACAAGGAGGACATGCAGACTCCACACAGAAGGCACTCCAGCAGACAATCGAACTGGAGAATGTCTTGCTGTGAGGTGATGATGTTAACCACTGCACCATTGCACCACCCAAAGCATGCAAAAGCATTAAGAAAGGCAATTAATATCCTCCCTTTTCAAATAAAGAATATAAGGCTGAATGAACCAGGGGAAATGTGGACATGGCCACTTTGTTTTAAAAAAGAGAGTTCTAAAAGTGGAAATGTACACACTTTTCAGACTGATCCAATATTTAGTCAGCAAACTTTTAAGTACCAAGAGACTGCCTGGTGGAGATGCCTGGAAGCTTGCGGAATGGATTCTGTTCTGAGAAGGGATGCAGGATGAAATGGATACTACAGCAACTAAGACAATTAGACTGAAAGCACTTCTGGGTAAAGTAACCCATTCAATGACTACTGGAGTTGGGTGAAAGGATTAGTACAGTGAGAGAGAAATAATAGGGATAACGAATAGAAAAACTGAAAGGAAGTGTATGCTAGTTATTATCATTTTGTAAGTGGATAAGTGAGTTAGACCATAGATCCTTTTAAGCCACAGCCCATGCCAGAATGGCAAGGATAAATATAATATATTGACTAGGATTATTTTTGAATGGCGGAAAGAAACTAGAGTGCCTGGATAAAACTTACAGATATCGGGAAAACATGCAAAACTCCACAGAGGCAGTGAGTGGAACTGAGGATGAAAACCTGCTCCTAGGGTTGCAAGTCAGAGATCTTTCCACTTGGTAACCATACTATGGTGTAATAAGAAAGATCAGGAATATAAAAACACAGTTTGGCAAAATATAAAGTGAGAAAGAGAAGCTGGGAAGAAAGCATCTGCACAAATGCCTGGTGAAAATAGATGTAAGGAAAAAAAGTAAATGAAGTAAAAAAAAAGAATTATATGAGAATACAGCAAATGCATGATATTACAGAAAATACACAGGAAGCAGGGAAGCTTGTTTTGTGGGACTGGTTTACAGAAGATATGCTAGAGTGAGGAGAAACCTGGGACATAGAAAGTTAAGTACTAGGGAGGTAGTGTAGCACATGACAGGCTGTGTAATTAGCTGGGACCAATGGGAGGTAGTGTAGCACATGACAGGCTGTGTAATTAGCTGGGACCAATGGGAGGTAGTGTAGCACATGACAGGCTGTGTAATTAGCTGGGACCAATGGGAGGTAGTGTAGCACATGACAGGCTGTGTAATTAGCTGGGACCAATGGTATGGTTAATTGAAGGTCTTAAATCAAAGGCTAGACCCTGTGGGAGAATGCAAGAGGTGAGAGATATGAACACTGCTCCTATCTTCACATGAGACTATCAACAGTGAACAGGAAGGCAAGCATCAGAGAGTATTACAAATTAATGGCTAAAACAAATGTAAGTAGAAAAATGCTGCCTTTTCAAAGGTGGCAATGGGAATACAATTGATATTGTCTATTTTCTTCTGGCTCAGTCCCACATTACTGGAGGCCACTTTACCAATCTCACAATACTGAAAAGTGGAACCCACAATAAACACCAGTACTGCTATAGACCTATGCTAGATGGGTTCTGGAGCCCACTGTTGGTACTTTGTCCCTTTATCTGAAGTGGCATTTGTCACAGGATGACAGTGGTTTGGGCAGTAGAGATTTTTTTATGTGGGTTGGCTAGCATTAAATGAACATTTTAGAAAGCTTTGGTGTTGAATAATGCAGGATGGACAGGACATTGTCAGACTGATATGAAATATGATTATTTCTTCCATTTTAGTACCTACAACTCAACAGTTACTAATTTTTGCTCCATTCCCGCTATTTTTTTTTTCATTTTGTTACAGAACATTAATGAGCCTAGTAAGTAAACCATCCCAGGTTTTGCGGTTAAAGACTTCTTATTCTTTTGAATTTGTGACTCCTGCTAGTCTATCAATAGTCTAATTGAATAGCACCAACATTTAAAATGTGTCACTGATTAACACCCCTTGTCTCAAATTACTTTTGGCTTTTCCTGCTTTATGAGGTAACAGTTGAAGAACAATGGTTAAGCATGCCCTTTAAATTTTGGGAACTTTTAAAACTTCATTTTTAGCAGTGGCATCAGTGTATTTGTGGAATGGATTTAATAGGACTGTAAGGCATGTCGGACAGTATGTCATAATGCATGAATGTCTGACCATAGCTTCAACCATCAGCTATAATGGATTGTCAGCTATAGCATGATGGAGCTGGGAGGCACAAAAAATGCATTTGTTATGTTAAATATCGACTTCAACTGGTAATGGACTATGATAATAGGAGGAAAGGAAGAAAGAGGTTGGAAATCTTAAAAGCATGCATTAGATAAGCAATGCAATAGACTTCTGTTAATGATTTTCTAACAAATATTCTATTGGTGAGCACAAAACTGAGGTATTAAGTATGTTTCATGAACAAATTTGTGATCAGCTCTTAATAAATGCACTGCATTCTACAGAAAAAATACATTCTATTAAAATTAAAATCTGAGTGTTAAGTTACTAGGTTATAGTATTACATAAGAGAAAACTAAACTGACATTAAGGGAGATATCTAAGATACTATGGGTGACCTCTTAACTTCACTGCAGAAAGTTACAGAACGTAGCATTTTAAAGTTACTGTTGTGGATTATATGCAATTATAACCATCAAGAAAAAAATCACCATATTCATCTCCTTACTTCACTCTGTGTCAGCAACATCATATAGAAGGTTCCAGAAGATTCTTGCAAAGAACACTTACACTCTCATACACAAACTTCAGCAATAGCTAAATTAAAACTCCAACTGTTTCTAGAGAGGGGCAAAGCCCACCCCACCTCACTCACCCATATGACTCTAAATATACGATTTTGAGATCAATCAATGTCAGGGTAAGGGTAAAACTTCCTCACCCCCACAGTTCAGAGATCTCAAAAATATAAAAGTAACCACAATCAAAACAGGACTCGAGAAGATAATCACAGCAAGATATGACTAAACAAGTCTTCCACCAAATACTAACAGTGTTCTTACAGGCACAGTTACTTTTTTATAGCAGCAAGTTATAACGGAATATAACTGAGATCAGGAACAATACTTTGGCTTTTGACAGAGCTGTGCATATAGTATTGTCTCTCTCAACCTCCATCTCCTTATCTGACAGTATTTTAATCAGCGCCTAGACAAACTATTAATTGACTGATACTGAGACGTTAGCTAGGTTTTCAGTAATATCACATTTCTTCTACAGTTATACTCCATATCAAACATGATTATTAGAGCAAGCTTTTCAAGTGTTTAAAATGGCCCATGTTCAGAATTTGTAGTATATGTAATTCATTTCTGATTTCAAGCACTTTGTTTTGAAACATTTTTTATAAAAGAATATGTATGATAACACAAAAAAGAAAATACTGGCTGTGAGTTGCACATTTCAGAAGTGAAGCTTTAAAAGTGTCTGTCTCTTTGTGAAAGCTGTTACATGATAACTTTATATGAAAGAGGGATTTTGTGGTAGTTATTAGGTATCAGTAGCATACTATGCTTAACGGAATGTAACCGTTACAAAGGTCTTTCTTAAAATAATTTATTTTATGGATGAATGGCTATGTATATTTTTAAGAAAGCAATATGTACAGATGCAAACACATGCATGCATAAACGTACAAACACATGCACGGAGGTGCGCGCACACACCCACACACACACGCACAAAGTAATGTACTGATGATTGTGAAGTACCTGGCAAACAGTTTATTGTACACATTTTGACTTCTCTGTATATCAGTCTGTACAGCATCACTTAGCTTGACGAGGGCTCTTAACTGTTCCAACTCATTCTGAAACAGAAAATGTAATTGATAATTATCATTAATACACTTGTCTATTAGTGTGTATTATTCAAATACAGACTGGCTTTGGGATATAATATTGTTAAAAAGAATCTCATTGTTATGTATTTCAGTTGTAAGAAGACATTGTGAGCAATGAAAGGTTGAAAGCTATGATCTGCCACCTCTGCCAAATGAAGAAATTATATCTACTGCTACTCTGATGTAGTACAGAAACAAATGTATTTAAATATCTGTCAGCACAGAAAGAGCATAATATTTTATTTTTATACTTTTTCATCTTGAAATACATTGCCTATGATTTGGAGACAGACACAGTTATCTAAGTAGATGGTTGTGCAATTAAAACCATCTAACAACAGTCAGTAAAAGAACACTGTGACCGTTACAGCTTGCAGACTGCTGACCTCATTACATTTCCCAGTTAACATTCTTGGGCCATCAGGACAATGCATATTGTTGTACATCACATATGCTTTGTTGTCAGTTACTGTATACCACTGTTGTGTATGCTCCTTAACATCTGACTTACTTTTATGTAAATATCACATATCTTCTATTCTGTTTGGTCATTTATAGTATGTGCTCTACCCCAGTTAACAAATGTACTTCTACTAATTCCAGGTGAAGGCTGTTTTTTCCTCCTATTTCTGGCTATAAACAGTATTCTAAGTAATTGTTTAATAAACATAAAATGGAGCTTCATGCATTTGCTTGCAAACGCCTAAATGTACTGTGTATTTGTGTCGAATTCATGGCAACTCTATGGGTGGGCCCCATACACTTCTCGTGGTATATTATGGAAATAGATTGCTAGGCCTTTCTTCTGCACATACTGCTGCTGCCCATTTGCGCCCCAACAAAGTTTCAAACCCAAGTCTACCAGTTGGTAATCCTGCACCGTAACCTCTAAACTATTATGCTATATGTCTGGGAATACATATCTACAGCTATAGCTATCTAACTATATATATATATATATATATATATATATATATATATATATATATATATGGATTTACTTCAGAAGACTGAAAGCTCACAGTCTTGAATCCCATAAGACTGACACCCAAAATCTTGAAAACTCAAAAGGCTGAATCTCAGAATACTGAAAACACCCAGGATACAAACACATACTATGTTCCAGTACAAGGATATAGTGAAACAAATAGAAGACAAGCCATGTTACTTTCCACCAAGTATAAGCAGGAGGGCAAGCACACCCACCACACCCCCTGCTACTTAAATATATCAACTCCGAGATCGCACTTCACTACACTAACATAAGTTATGTTGTAGTATAGCAAGTTAGAAGGGAACATCACTAAGGTTATAGCAGGCAGTCATGAAACACATACTGGTATGTTTGCCATTTTGTTCTTCGAAAGTACAATCTTGGAGTTGATATATTTAAGTAGCAGGGGGTGTGGGGGTGCAGGGGTGCTTGCCCCCTGCTTATACTTGGTGGAACGTAATATGGTTTGTCTTCTATTTGTTTCTCTATATCCTTGTACTGGAATATAGTAACTGCTTGTATCCTGTGTGTTTTCAGTATTCTGGGATTCAGTCTTTTGAGTTCTCAGTCTTTTGAAATTTCGGGATTTGGGGTGTCAGCCTTATGGGATTCAAAATTGTTGGCTTTCAATCTTCTGAAGTGAATCCATACACACACACACACACACACACACACACACACACATATATATATATATATATATATATAAAACTCAGAACTGAATATTGTCAACTTTATATTTGGTCCACATCAATGTGGTCAACTAAACAGCTTCGCAACAGGTGACCAAGATAATGCAATATTTGGACTTGAGTGGATAATTAGCAGTGTGTGTGTGTGTGTGTGTGTGTGTGTGTGTGTGTGTGTGTGTGTGCGTGGAGGGGGAGGTGAGGTTCCCTGCAAAAATATTGCTTTTTGCTTTATGTTTTAGTTTTCATTTTGCAATCACAGAGGTGATTGCTCAGCACATGTGTAATAACAGCATGTCAGTGTTTGATTTGATGAAAATCATTAGACATATATATATATATATATATATATATATATATATATATAGCTAACTATATATATATATATATATATATATATATATTTTGTATGTATATATATATATATATATATATATATATATATGTGTGTGTGTGTATATGTATATATATATATATATATATATATATATATATATATATATATATATATATATATATTTATATATATATATATATATATATATATATATATATATAGTTTTCTAGCCTTAAAGGTAGTATACACTTTTCTTAAGGTAGAACAAATCAACAAAAAGGGAAAAACAGTTGTACAGGAATGACTGCTTTAGATACTGGCATACGAATTTATATATATATATATATATATATATATATATATATATATATATATATATATATTAATGTATATATGTGGGTATATTACTAAAGATTGAATGCATCTAGCATTGACATATAAAATATTGACATAAAAAATTTCAAAAACATCCATATCAACATGCAGCTAGCCACATGTCAAGAAACAGCCTTGGTGCATGCAAAATGTAAAGTTAAATAAACAAAAACATGATTTTTTGCAGTGGGTAAGCCTCACCCCCCGGTAATTATTTATATATATATATATACATATATATATATATATATATATATATATATATATATATATATATATATATATGGGTCCCCTTCACTACACCGACATGCTACAAAGCCGACACGAGAAGACCGACGACGCAGATGATCAACAAGGTGAGATCCTGACGGCCGAAACACCGACATGGGCAACATGTGAGCGCGACTCGGTAAGTGTGCGATAGTGAGGGATTTAGGGTTAGGGAGCAGACAGGTAAGTGTGCAATAGTTAGGGATTTAGGGTTAGGGTGCAGGAAAGGTGAGTGTGCAGTAGTGTCGGACTTTATGTTTAAGGGTGGGTTAAGTGAGTTAGGGTTAGGGTGCAGGTAGGGTAAGTGTGCGATAGTGACGGACTTTAGGTTTAGGGGTGGGTTAAGTGAGTTAGGGTTAGGGTGCGGGTAGGGTAAGTGTGTGATAGTGACGGACTGTACTTTTAGGGGCGGGTTAAGTGAATTAGCGTTAGGGTGCGGGTAGGGCGAGTGTGCGATAGTGACGGACTTTATGTTTAAGGGTGGGTTAAGTGAGTTAGGGTTAGGGTGCAGGTAGGGTAAGTGTGCGATAGTGACGGACTTTAGGTTTAGGGGTGGGTTAAGTGAGTTAGAGTTAGGGTGCGGGTAGGGTAAGTGTGCGGTTGTGTCGGACCTTAGGGTTAGGGTTTGAGTTAAAGTTAGTGCATGTATAGTTGTGTGTAATGTGTAGTTTACGTTTTGTGTGTTGGTGTTTTGGGTGTTGGTGTTATGGTGTTCGGTTTTGTGAGTTGTCGGTATTGTGTGTTTTCGGTCTTTTGGTGTCGGTGTTTTGGGTGTTGGCTTTGTGGCGTGTCGGTGTAGTGAAGGGGATCTATATATATATATATATATATATATATATATATATATATATATATATATATATATACTAACTCCAAGATCAGACAAACACAAGGGCATAGTCCCCAACCTCAGGAATTCTACGAGCTCAGGCACCTGTTGACCATATAAATATATATATATATATATATATATATATATATATATATATATATATTCTATATATAGCCATATCTTTATATGTGTGTGTGTGTGTGTGTGTGTGTGTGTATGTATGTATGTATGTATATATATATATATATATATATATATATATATATATATCTATATATATATATATATGTGTGTGTGTGTGTATTTAAGCAGTAGCCCACAAGGTGGGTGTGGGTATATCAGGATTTACCCATGGCTGGCATGGTTTCATCACAAGGGTGATGCCTACTGTGGGTAAATCCTGATATACCCATATCCACATGTGAGTTATTGCTATTATCCAATGACATTATTTATGAGAGAAAATGCTTACCTTTTTAAATAATGTCTTTTTGTAATGATGCCATAATGTTTGTCCATGTTATTTCCCATTCTTCCTCCTTTTTGGATGTACTGCACATGTGTATGAATGTTACATTCCCATACTTGCAAATGACATCGTTGTTGTTGTATTGCATTATGGACTTACCTGTGCAATGCCTTCCTATTTTTGGGGGGATAACCCACCTATTGATTCATTATTTAATGTCTTCCTAGCTTGAGTAAACCTATGAGTCAAACTGGAGATGCAGTAAAGATCAGGACAGATGAGCAGTACAAGATTCTGCTAAGATTTAAGGAGGGGCAGCGCAGAAATTGGTTTCTTTATTTTTGAGAACGTACCTGATTTTCCTTCTGTTTTGTACTGTCCCTTTGTTGCATATTCCATTAGAAAAGTCTGGCTGCTGAATGGTACTTTAGTGGCCGGACTTTTTTCTGTTAGTATATGCATGATTTACAAAAGGTAGAGTGATTGGGCTGTCCAGTCATCCTGCTCATTTTTGAATAACAATGACCCATCATTGTATAAATATGTGTGTGTGTGTGTGTGTGTGTGTGTAAGGTTAGCAGAATTAAAAAGCTAGATAAACACTAGACATTGCACACCATAGCAAAGAAGTTTGAGTAGAAACTAAATAGGATACATGCAAAACATTGAGACAAGCTAAGTATAATATGTATGAGATATGCAACGAACAGTTGAGGACAAAGTATATAGAAACAAAACAAAATGGGGTATATAGGAGTAATGACGTTTGAGAATAATATACAAAGGATTTGAGTGAAATGCTGTATTCAAATGTACAGCAATGAACTGATCACATTCTGAACATGTGCGGGCAGAAACAAACAAGAGTTAAACTGCTTTGCTATACTTAAATATAATTGGCAAACCTCATTTCTGTTAACCATTGCCACAAAAACATGATATATTATTTAATGATTTAAAGGCCTCTAAGGTTTTTGTTTTTAATCTTTGTTAGCGAAACAATTCTAAGTGACTGGACCCAGCCCACAGAAGTCCTTTTCTCCCATTGCTGTTTTGAAGTGGGGCCAAGCTAGGGTAAGGATTTCATTTTGACTGCTTCTAACAAAATACGTGTGATCCCTAATGGTAGTTTTGGGGCAACTTCCTAACTTTAATATTTTGAATAGCACTGCAATTGGAAGAATGGAAGCCCTGTTAGGAGCAGGCAGCTGTTTGGACTTCTGTATTAAATAGCAGTGATGCACATATGAGTCTTCGAATAGGACAAATCTCTATAGTTTATTGTCAACAACTTGCATTTATCTCTGGAGTAAGTGAGTAAGCAGAGGTCTGATGTGTGATATATGAAATATCTTTTATTGTAGATTTAGAGACTGAAGAAGTTGCATTAGAAACTGAATGCATGTATATACCCAATTTTGTTGTTGTTGTATCTTTCGGCTTTTCCCGGTTGGGGTCGCCAAAGCGGAACTCCGGTCCGCTAATGACTGGCAGTGGATTTTTATGTACCGAGTTGCCAGCCCTGATGCACACCCTTCAACGAAGGCATGCCCATTCACGCATATCTCCACACAGAAAACGCTGTCGCTGAGAATCAAACAGGACAACGTGTTACTGTGAGGTGACAACGCTACTGCAGCACCACCACCGCAGCATGTATACCCAATGTATTTGAGCAATATTATTAAAGTCCAGACTTTATTTATCATGGGGGGGGGTAGTAAGGAATACTGACTGCTTATGAAGCATTTAGGTCTATACATGCAAGCTGGATTTAAGTGAAGCGTAATAGAGCATTTACTCAACATGAATATGTACAACTCAGGTGCAGTATAAACCAACATTTATTTTGTGGGAACTTGTACCATTCAGCCGTTTGCAACTGCACACTATTTAGTTATTTAGAATTTTTGAAAAGGCAGGATTAGACATTACAATGAAAAAGATGCAAATATGTATTGGGATGCAGTTACTTGTAAGGGCAAATACTGTTCATCTTTACTGAATGCAAAACTTATTTGTACTCCCCAGTGAATGGAATTTGCAAAGTCCATCTATTCAGACAGCTGTGACAAAGACAAGGGATGGCATGATCCAGGGTTTATTCATCAGGGACAGGTATTATTCTATTATCTACATCTGCAGGCACTTATTTATTATTCTATCAAAAAGATTTTTGTTAACACTGCCAAGAGGCAGCATAGATATACATAATGTACTCGAGTGATGATGTGAATTAGGTTGTCTACAGAAGCTTTAATATTTATTTAGTGTTTTATTAAAAAAAAAGAATTACACAGAGCTGTCAGATAACTGCATATACATAATGCACTTAATGTCATAGCATGAACTAGGCTTTTTTAATGGGAATATGTACTTGTCTGTTTATAACTGCAAATCTATGTTCAGCATTTTAGCAAAAGCAAGATTAGACAGAAGTGAGAGATGTTTATATATACACAATTTAAACACGTACTATTAAGAGAACATACTATTTAGTTATAGTGAATAAAAAATATCTGCACTACGCAATGACATATATATAGTTTGAAGTTCACATACAGTAGTTAAATTTATCTGTCCCAGCATCCAAGTCCTGGCGAGATCACTGGTCCTTGGGTTCCAGTGATGAGCTGCTAAGGTGGCAGCTGTGCTAATTTGTAGAAATTTAAAAGACATTGATTTATAAAATACACTGAATTAATGTATCTCTTGCACAGGCACCAGAAATGATTTGTTCTGTGGCTAAACACTTTTTGTAGCCTCATGACATGCTTGTTGATATACATTCTTCCTCTTTTCTCCTCCGGCTTTTATTTAGTGTTAGTGAAATTGTGTTTACACACTCAGAAACTGAGAACATTACTCAGACAGGGTTGTATTCAATCGAGAAAGCCCTCGTGGTGAATGGAACTTAATATTTTTCATTTTGTTGGAATCACATGGTTGAGCTCTACTATACTTTAGCACTAGTCCTGGTCAAACAGTGACAACTAACACTATGGTAATTCTTTAATGTCCCAAACATCTGTTGTACTTATATATTCTGAGAAGGCTTTAACAAGGCATTATTGTCTTTTTAAGTGATGGGGTGGGGGTTATTTTTCACTTTTTTTGTTGACTGTGAAGTAGAGGGGAACAGGGATGGGTATCATAGTTCGTGGACTACTTACATACCCACATACATACATACATGCTTACATACAGTCACACTTACATACATGCATACTCACAGACATACATAAATTCATACTTACGTACTTACATATACATACACATACATACATTCATACTTACATACATACACACATACACAAACACACACATACATACTTACATACACACATACATACTTACACACATACATAAGCACAAGCATACTTACATATACACATGCACACACACATACATACATACTTATATACATAGATACATTCATATAAATATTTTGGGCATGGGCAATAATGTTCATCTAGCCTGCCAATATACCAAAACAATTGTTCCCATAATAAGTGCCCAGGCTGTTCTTAAAAATATCTAAACTAGTACTTGCTTTAATATAATTTGTTAGTCTGTTCCATGCATCAGCTGCTCTCTCAGAGAACCAGTTAGTGCACTTCTTATTCCTTTAGAATCATCTACTTGCATTTAACTAGCTTATTCACCTAGCACTTCATCTGGATTCTTGCAGCAATTATTGTGGCACACATAAGTGCTAACAACACTAAACGTCCTATAAGGAAACAGCTCCAGTATTTATTAATAATGACCATTCTTCCTGGCATGTCTAAAAGTCAGTTCCCTGTGCTTTCTCCTATTAACTTGGTGAACTTGGGCATTCTGAGGCAGTGTAGCAACTGCCTCATGTACACAGACAGCCCTCTCCTCTTACCTCCTAAAACTCAGACTAGTGAGAGATGCACTTATATATCCAAACTGGAAGACATGCACTCTCCAGCCAAGCCAGCTGGTCAAGAGGAGAAGGTCAACACCTGCACTACACCACATGGAACACATAGCCCTCCAGAACACCCACCATTACAGCTGTCACATAAAAACACAAACCACACACCCACCTCCACCAACCCATCCCACCCTACCTTTTTTTTTGAGAAACTTTGTGAATTTGATTTTAGACATTTGTTTAAAGGGTCATACTTTTATCCAAGGAATTTAAACCCTGATGAAAGGGAAATATTAACTTTGGTACGACAACAAAAAGTCAGGATTATACAACCTGACAAGGGTGTGGGTGTTGTGATCATGAACATGCAAGATTATGTTGCAAGTATGTTCAGTATTTTATTTAGTAATACCTATTGCCAAGTCTCTAAAAATGAGGTAAACATTGCTTATAATAGGATTAAGGTCCAATTAAGTGATATGTTCATGGAAGGACCTATTTTATTTCCTGAATATAAATATTTAAAAATGGATGCCCCAACTATCCCCACAATATTTGGACTTCCTAAATTACATAAACAGATTGTTGATCCACCATTTCGCCCAATTGCTGATGCCCATAATTCTGTTACTTCCCCTATTGCAAAGTTTCTTAATGTCAAATTGAAAAATGTATTAAGACAGGAGGAACATCTTTGTATTGATTTATGGGATTTTCTTTCTAAATGTAATAATGTTAGGTTTGACAGTGAATTTATATTTTTTACAGTGGATATAAAGGATTTATTTGCTGTAATTCCACGACATTGGCTTAGATTGGTTTGACGAATTCCTGCTTAGAAAAGGGATTGAACAAGATTATATTAATACTTACATGGAAATGGTGTTAAAAAATAATTATATTTATTTTGATGAACAGTATTTTTTTCAACAAGTAGGTGTTGCCATGGGGGCTTCCTGTGGGCCACTTTATGCAAACATCATCATGTGTGAATGGGAACGGAGATTCCTATTTGATTATCCTGGGTTCCATGATTGTATTTTATATCTGAGATACCTGGATGATTTGTTTTTCATTTGGAGGGGTGATAACAACAGTGTCAGTATTTTTATGGATTACATCAATAATACAGCCAATTTTTTGCAATTTACATATGTGATGGGCAATGAGAGTATTAGTTATCTGGACGCAAAACTAGAAAAGGATGTCTGTAAGCAAAATGGCTGAGTGTTTGTGTGTATATGTGTGTGTGAGAGGGGTTGCATTGCATCTAAAAGTAGCACGTTAGCCACAATCCTTTTATCTTCCCATTACAGTCAGACATCAGCATTCTACTCAATAAGTGCCTGTCAGTGATGGCCTGGGCAGAGTGTGTATGACAACAAATGATCATTGACATATTTTTACATCTTTTCTGGATTTGTTTGTCTGTGTGGAGTGTGAATGCACTCCCTGTCTCTGCATGGAGTATGAATGCACTCCCTCTCTCTACATGAAGTGTGAATGTACTCCCTGACTCTGTGTGGACTGGAATATACTTCCTGTCCCTGTGTGGAGTGTTAATTTACTCCCTGTCTCTGTGTGGAGTGTGAATGTACTCCCTGTCTCTGTGTGGAGTGTGACAAAACCAAAACCGCTTAGGCAAATGTTCCGGATACACGCTTTAATATCTTTAAATGTTAAAACTCTTATAAAAACGCTTTTCGTCCACACCACTGGTTGGACTTCATCAGAAGACAAAAAGACAAACATTAACAATTGTATTGCTCCTAATATATATAAATACAGAGCCAGCCAAATTTTCAAGCTGATCTTCCTTATTCAAATATTTAAAGTGACAGGCTCCTTACACTAATACTCTAAATAAATGAGCATAAAAAGAATTACACATATTGTAAAGAGGTTGTCTGTGCCCAATAACTAAATCCAGCAAGAATATAATTTCATCACTGTTGATGTGAGAGAGTTATATACTAGCATAACACATCAGTTAGGTATTGACTGGGTAATAGCAAATATGCAACAGAATGCCCCAATTGATGAAACATCTTTAGTGCATGAATTATTGGATATCATCTTATCTTATAACTTTATTCTCTTTGATAACCAGTACTTTGTACAAAAGAAAGGAGTTGCAATGGGATCTCCTTGTGGCTCTAGTTTTGCTAATCTGGTGACTTGGGAGAATGAGTTAGTGTTTGGAAACAATTTTCTTAAAAGTGTAATTAAATTTTATGTTAGATTTATAGATGACATCTTTATGATAATTCAGGGAAACGAGGAGGTAACAGTTAAAATAATAAATATTTTCAATGAAAGTACACAATTTTTGCAATTCACTCATAGCTACAATTCAGATCACATATCATATTTGGATGTAACGCTGAGTAAGAACATGCAGCATAAAGTGTATGAAGCTAATATTTACAGAAAATCTACATATTCCAGCAAATTCCTACACTTCTCTAGTGCTCATCCTTTGCATCAAAAAAAGTCAGTGGTCAAAGGTCAGTTAGTTAGGGATGCACGAATGATAACCACTGATGATAGTTTTGAACAGGAGTGTTTATGTTTAAAACATATGTTTTTGAACAGGGCATATCCTGTTCATCTTGTGGAATCATTAATTGAAGAAGTTAGGTTTAAAAGAACAAGTGGTCATTTCAAACCCATTTTGAAGCAGCAGATTTTCAGCAATGCTGATAATGGTGTTCCATCAATGGTTACTGTAAGGTGGAATTTGGTGACACAAACGGACAACGTAGAATTTAATTTAGCATGTATTTTGAGATTTTCACTTGACTTTATTGCTATCAAAGAAATTCTAATGAAGAACTGGGCTATTTTAAATGATGACCACATATTAATGTCCAAATTTTGTAATGCTCCCAAAGTAATATGGAAAAAAGGTACCAACTTTAAGGAATTATTTAATAGGCACAATTTTAATATAGCACCGCATTCCAAAGTAGGCATGATGCAATGTGGTAATTGTCCCTTTTGTCATCATATGATTCCAGGTTCAAAAACAGTAATTAATGGGGTTAATATATATATCAAAGGCAAATTTAATTGTAGCTCAAAAGGAGTTGTATATCTAGCAACCTGCCAAGGTTGTCCCTGTTTCTATATAGGGAAAACAGAGCGCAGGTCAAGAGACAGAGTTTATGAACATATGAGAAGTATCAATCTACATAAAGAAGAAAACGCTCTGGCTAGACATATTATGGACCATCCTGAGCATAAATTTGTTTTTAGGGTGATTGACCAAACCAAACAGGAAATTAGAGGAGGCCTTTTTAATTTATTGTTAGAAAAAAATGAACTCCTTTGGCAACTTAAGCTCAATGCCTTTACATATCCAGGCCTTAACGAGAAATGTTCATTAATGTGTATATTAAAGCTTAAAAGTTTAGAAAGGTAATGTAGTTAGTGATAGCTGCTTTTTTACTATTATTTTTGTATTATTAGTTAATATTGTTTATTATGGTATTTAAACGCACCATACTATTGTTTATCAATCAGCTAGGTTTAGTTTTATTACTGTCAGTCACTTTTTTTCCTATTGGGAGAGTTTAGTGCTGGACTGTATTTCATTATTGTTGTGCATTTTTGCATTGTCTTATTCATAGTTTAAATTTCATCATGATTTATAGGTTTGATTATTAGTCTTGGTAATATACATAACATACATATTATTGGTATTTTTAAAAACATTTTTTTGATATGCAATAATAGTTTATTGACAATTTAATTATGATTTTTTAATTAGGGTTATATATGTAGATTTAGTTATTGGGCACAGACAACCTCTTTACAATATGTGTAATTCGTTTTTATGATCATTTATTTAGAGTATTAGTGTAAGGAGCCTGTCACTTTAAATATTTGAATAAGGAAGATCAGCTTGAAAATTTGGAGGGCTCTGTATTTATATATATTAGGAGCAATACAATTGTTAATGTTTGTCTTTTTGTCTTCTGATGAAGTCCAACCAGTGGTGTGGACAAAAAGCATTTTTATAAGAGTTTTAACGTTTAAAGATATTAAAGCGTGTATCCGGAACATTTGCCTAAGCGGTTTTGGTTTTGTTTCAGTGAGTTTTGCAAGTTTAGCAGTTCTGTGTGGAGTGTGAATGTACTCCTTGCCTCTGTGTGGAGTATGGTACTCCCTGTCCCTGGGTGGGGGTACGAATGTCCTCCCTGTCTCTGTGTGGAGTATGAATGTACTCCTTTCTGTACAGAGTATGAATGTACTCCCTGTCTCTGTGTGAAGTGTGAATGCATAACCCTGTCTCTGTGTGGAGTGTGAATGCACAACCCTGTCTCTGTGTGGAGTGCGAATGTACTCCCTGTCCCTGTGTGAAGTATAAATGTACTCCCTGTCTCTATGTGAAGTGTGAAAGTACTCCTTGACTCTTTGTAGAGTATGAATGTACTCCCTGTCTCTGGGTGAAATATGAATGAACTCCCTGTCTCTGTGTGGAGTGTGAATATACTGCCTATCTCTGTGCAGAGTGTGAATGCACAACCCTGTCTCTTTGTGGAGATTGAATGTACTCCCTGACTCTTTATGGAGTATGAATTTACTCCCTGTCTCTGTTTGGAGTGTGAATGTACTGCCTGTCTCTGTGTGGAGTGTGAATGTACTCCATTTCTCCGTGTTTGTTTTATCCATGTGCTTTGAATTTTTTATTTTCGATTATCAGCTGCATAATATATGCTTCTGGCCATTTGTACTTTTACTTTTATCCAAATGTAACCCAGAGGGGTGTGCAGAAGGTAAATATCCCTTTTTGAAGAGGCAGGCAGTATTCCTAGACATGTCCTTACAGTTGTCTTCTCAGTTTATTGGAGAACTACTATTTTGTTTGCTTTGAACATTAAGATTTAGACTCTGCTTATTTTTCCATACCGAAGATGATCGCCAAGGAATCCCTCTGCCCATGCTCTTTCTTCAGGTCTATCAACTCCTCCTGCCCTTCCCATACTTACTCCAACAAGGTTTAGAGCTGACAAGGACATCAGGGCAGCCCTGCTCTCCATCATGCTGCATGCTAAAAGGATTTTTGTTTTAATTTGATGGCCTATCATTCTCCCTTGCATTCACCTTGATTATTCTAAGGGCTTATGCTTTACTGCAGGGAGTGCCTAGGCAAATACCGCACACCCATCCCTGCTAGTGTCTCTGATGCTCAAGCTGCTAACTGAGCTAAGGTTGCCTGAGCCAAAGCTAGAGCTTTACCCATGTAAACCATGGTGCTGGCTCTTACTCATGAATTTTTGTTCAGGCCATCATTAAATCAAAAGGTTATGAAAAAGCTCTAGAACCCAAAGATTTCTGGGGGCTCTCAGACCCTCGGCTTAATTCAGTTACATCTTCCAGACATATTACAGCAGAATCTTGGACAGTCAGTATTTGTTAAAAGCATTGGCAAGCTAAAAAGTAACTTATCTGTATAGTATGGGATCAGGATGACAGGAAAATGTGGGAGAGGCACCGGCACAGTACAGGGAGGGAATAGTGTGCATCAGGGGTGGGGCCATGCAGTCCTTTGTCTAAGGCTCCATTTTACCTAAGGCTGGCCTGCTGACTGCAAGTCAGACATATGATGTGTATATGATTAATAAAGTGGCAATAATAAGTAGGTACATATTGAAGTAGTCTGTGGATGAAAGTGAATGACCACATCTGTTGTTTGGTTACAGGTACTGACCATTGACATATTGTAATAGAGCCCTGCCCCACTGCAGTTAGTCCTACCTATTCAGTTGTTTCATGCATCTCCCCTCCCTTTGAAGGCACCAGCAGCCACTACATTGTGCTATAATACTCTATTTTAACAGCCTGGTCCAGGGATACAATATCTCATACTTCACAGAAACAGTGTGTGTCATACAAGAATTTCATGTCTAACAAGTCAAGAGTAACAACACAGTTTAACATATATTATTAAATAGCAATGATACATATGTCATTAATTGTTCAAGGACACCTTCATGTATGAAACAAAGAAAAATCATTCTAACATTTTGAACAAGTCCCTTCACGTTGTGAGGTCCTCATCTGTAGCTTGTTTCTATTCCGTTCATGCTTATAAGTCAAAATCAACTCCTATAGCGACCCTGTGAACAGCCAACACCAACCATGGATTCTACTAGGCAAGGGGGAAACAGAAAATGATTGCTAGGCCTTTCCTCCATTTACACAGGCATGCACACAGACCTAAAGACAGGCATCACCAATTTACCTGCTGCATAACTTTGGAATATGGAAGGAAACCAAAGTACCCAGAAAAATCCCACACAGTCACAAGGAGGATATGCAGACTGCCTAAATCTCTCCCAGAGTTACACATTCTCTGATACAGTTTTATAACTGGTCAGTGCAGAGCCCTGTTCATCAATAAAACTGGTATTTTGATTGACGTGGGTGTAATGAGTGCAGCCAGTCAACTTCGATATGACTGTTATGTACCACAGTTACTAGGTCAGCTCACCATTCTGAAGTTTCTTTAACGACTGCATCCTTAATGTCTGTATTGGCAATTTGTCAATTAGCTGACACTGGATGTGTGACGCATCAGTCAACAGAGCTGAGACTCGAACTAAACCTTCTGGTACAGGACTGCAAATTTAGGGCAGAACATAGCACAGTCTTAATATTGTGACATATGCAAGAATGCTCTTACCTAGCCCACGAATACCTGTCTCTCATTCCCAAAATGAATGGGCAAATTCATCAATGGTAAAGTAGTGATCAGGCAAGGTCGGGTGGGGGGGCAAAAAAAAAAAAGAACAGATAGATGTAACTACACTATGTTGTTTAACATCCATCTGAAACTCCATCAATGTACCATATAAAATAGTGCACACACCTGCAATGTTCTCCAAAAGTTCTGCACAAAGTGGAAGAAACAGCCTTTTAATAGGATCATAGCAGATTACTAGGCTATTGACCTGACAGTCATTTTAAGCCTAGCTGTTTCAACCCAATGTAATACCATAGAGGTACTAGGCAATACCCAAGACTGTGCTTAGTGATCACTGCCTATATTCAGGAGAGTTGTGGTCGCTATCCCCGGTAAGAATTTACAGTGCCCCATATACCCATCCAGGTTTCTCTTGAACAGTGTAATACAGGTGCTCTCTTTTACATGAATTGGTAGCCTGTTCCAAAGACATGGCAGTTGCTGGGAGATAAATCTGTCCCTCCGGCATGTCCTATTTAAGTCGCAGGCCATATTTATGTCCCTGGAATGGGTAGCCCTAGATCCATTCAATTTATGGATATGCAGTGAGTTCATTAGGTTTGGGTCTTGGGTTGCTCTGTAGGCCAGGCATAAGTCTCCCCTAAGAAGTCTATACAATACAGAGTATAGTGACAGGGATTTTAGTTTGCCCATGTAAGGCATATGCTGGAGGCCCTTGATCTTTTTTGTTAGAAACCTTTCTAATTGCTGTAGATACTTAGTACGATACATACCAAATGGGGCATGATACTCAATTATAGGCTGGATAAGTGCCGAGTATAGGGAGGTTATAACTTCTTTTCTAACAATAATCGTAATCATGACAGTCACAAAAATCACATATTATACAGCCTGGCTATGATGTCACATGAACATGTTCAACAAAGTCAGAAAATAGATGGCAGAAAATATTTTATGTTTTTAACATTTTCTTAGGCATTAATTAATAAACCAGTGGCATTGCTTTTGTGGTACACACAGACATGTACAAATATACATATATATTTATATCAATAAATAAATAAATAAATAAATATAAATATATATATACATATATATATATATATATATATATATATATATATATATATATATATATACACATATATTTTTATTTTATTTTACATTTGTTGACCGGGCTAGTCTAACTGGATACATGTCCATTTTCAGTAGAGGCCCGGGGAGAAAAGCTCCAAGACACATACAAAATACAATATAGAAAGTTGCAACAGTCCAAATATGAAACAGTTGTTGTTAATAAAAAATACAATAGTCATCGTGAGCATAACACAAACAGTAAAAGGTAATGTACAAGAGATGTTACTATATACATATATACATATATTTAAATTGCAATAACATGGTCTTTTGGTTCTTTATGGATAAGTCTATAAAGGTGAAGAGTATTCATTAGTGTAAGGGAAGAAAGTTAGTCAGGGTTAATACAGGGTCATAACCAATGTGTATTGAGAAATAGTTTTAGATTCTGTTTAAAAAGTGTTAATGAAGACAGAGATACGAGTTCAGTGGGTAGAAGATTCCAGTGCTTTCCAGCAGTATTAGAGAACAGAGAGTCTCCTGCCAAGTTGTTGGATCTGAAAGTATTGATCAGCAGTTTGTTTGAGGAGCATAAATTCTTAAGACTGTTGTAAGGGGTAATGAAGCTAGTGAGTATTGGAGTGTTGGTGGGTTGATACAGGGTCTTATGGGCTATAGCAAGCTGGTGAAATTGAAGCTGGTTTAGAAACTCTAGCCATCCTAGTTGCTTTAGGTTAAGACAGTGGTGAGTTCTAAAAGGAGAGCCAGTGGCAAATCTAGCAATATTATTATAGGAGATTGCCAGTTTGTTGAGGTTGTTTTTAGAAAGATTAGTGTGTATAGATGAAGCATAGAGTACAGTGGAGATTAAGTGAGTTCTGGCTATAGCGGTCCTGGCTACTGGTGTAAGAAAGGGTTTGATTCTATAGAGGGACCCCAATTTTTGTTGACTGCTTTGACTGTGCTGTTTATATGAGTATCAAAGTTAAGGTTGTTATCTATTGTTATTCCTAAGAGTTTAGTGGTTGGGTCGGGAGATATGAGAGTGCCATTATTAGATATGAGTGTGAAATCTATTGGGGTGGACTTTCAGGTTGGAGTGAAAAGTAAAAGTTTGTTTTTTGGGGGGTTTAGGAGGAGGCAGTGGCTTAAAAACCATTGTTCTACTGTACTGGATGCTTTTTGGGTAAGGGACTGTAGTTCAGTTGGAGAAGTGGCTGAACAAATGATTGTAGAGTCGTCTGTGTATTGAATACAGGTAGCATGTGGAATTGCTGAGTGAAGGTCATTAATAAAAATGGAAAATATGAGTGGGCCTAATATGGAGCCCTGAGGAACACCAAGGGAAATGGGAAGGTGATTAGATAAATTACTATCCCATAGCACAGCCTGTTGTCTATTGTCTAAGTACAATTTGAACCAATTTATGGCTAGAGGTTCAAATGAAAGGGATTTCAGTATATTTAAAAGGAGCTGGTGATTAACCATATCGAAAGTTTTAGATAAATCAATAAAGATTGCAGAGGAAAGAATATTTTTGTTACGGTTTTTGTTAATGCAGTCTGTGAAGGATAGCAGGGCAGTGGTAGTACTGTGGAAAGGTCTAAATCCATGTTGACAGTTGCAAAGTAAGTTATTTTGGAGTAGGTGGTTAAGTAGTTGCTTAGGGATGCATTTCTCCATTATTTTTGCTAGAGGAGATAGTAGAGCTATAGGACGATAGTTAGAAAAGTCATTAGAGTTCCCACCTTTATGTAGTGGGATATGAGAAATTTTCCAGATAGATGGGCTAGTTCCTTCACTTATGGTTCTGTTAACCAGAATGGAAATGGGATAGGCTATGGCTTTAGCGCCTTTTTACAGGTATTCTGCTGGGAGTTGGTCAGCTGAGGGGGTGGTAGGTTTTAGTTTTTGGAGAATGGAGCAAATAAAGGAAGTAGAAACCAGTTGTAACTGAAATGATGGAGGTGGGCTTGTAGTAGATGTAGGCAGATTTGAGGTATCTGGAGATGGTTGACTAGCAAGAGTTTGGATGGCGTCTGTGAAGAAAAAATTTAAGGCATTAGCAGTATGTGTGGAATTCTAAGGGTTAGAGCCTTGTGGGTTAGGTGTGATAGATTGACCTGGGTGTAGTAGTTTGTTAATGCTAGTCCAAAACGTTTGTGGTTCTTTTTGGTAAGTTTGCTGTAGTTGGAAGTAAAAGTTTTTTTTGTCTAAGAGGATGGCTTTTTTCATATTATTTCTAAGTTGTCTAAAGGTTTGGTGATCTGTAGGATTCTTAGTAGTACGCCATTTTGCCCAGGATTTGTTTCTAAGAAGGATTTTTTGCTTAGTAGTGTTTGAGAGCCAAGGGGCAGGTTTAGCTTTATTTCTAACAGAGCAAGTTGGGGCGTGGTGGTCAAGGATGGCTAAGAATGTGGAATTAAAGTATTCCACTGCTTCATTTAGTGGGAGGGATTTCAGTGGTGAACAGTTACATTGCTTGAGTTCTGTCTGGAAATGTTCAGGGTTAAATTGTTTTTTTGGTGCGTATTGTCCTGAAGGTGTTTGGGTAAGTTAGGTTGGTTTTATATCTGATAATATAACTTAGTGAGTGGTCACTTAGGTCATCTGGGAGGGTTCCTACTTTGTATGTTTGATGAGGAGTATTAGTAAGAATCCAGTCTAAGGTACTTTCTTTGTTATTAGGTTTATTAATTCTGGTAGGGGAGTTAATAGTTTGTGAGAAGCCATATATGTTAATATGGGTGGTAGGGTGTACATTACTACAGGACTTCCAGTCGACATTAAAGTCTCCTAGGACTATAGTTTATTGTGGGAGATTAATAGAAAGCCAGTTAAGGATATTTTCAAGGGTATTAGTGTTATTTCCTGGAGGAAAGTAGATACAGTTAATATATATGGATTTACATGAGTTAACCTGAAATTTAGAAATGAGTATTTCAGCATTATTGTCCGAAGGTGGCTTAAGGTTTGCAGTGCTAACTTGTAGCTCTGCTTTATAAAGGACTGCTATCCCTCCTCCCTTTTTGGCTGTGTGGTCTAGTCTAAGGATATTGTAACCAAGTGGGGTGACTTCATTGTCTTTCACTGTATGTTTTAGCAATGTTTCAGATAAACATAGGTTGTCAAATAGGTGAACATCTAAGAGGGCATGGAGGTGGGCAATTTTATTGTTAATGCTATGTATATTGAGATGTGCTATACAGAGTGAGTTAGAAGGTTTGGTAGTGGCTTGGGTTCTAGTGTTGTTAGAGTTGCACTTTTCAGTGGCAAGGGTATTGTTTGAGCTGGGGTTAGGATGAATGTCCTCATCTAGTAAGGAGTGGAGGTATATTCTATTTATAGGTTAGTGAAGCTTACAATAATAGTCAAGTAATTTTCTAATATTAAGATTGGTATACTTAATGTGTGCTAGTCTATGATATTTGGCTTGTAGGTAGCAGGGTTTGGTTGTGATGTTTATGAAGTTTTGAGAGATAGCTAGTAGTGGTGTCGAAGTGAGTTTGGAGGGGAAGAGAAGGGTGGTGTATAATGGTTGTTCATTGGAGGTTAGCAGACAGACAATAGTTAGAGGAGTAAAGAGTGAGACCAAGAGTCTTCTTCTTCTTCTTCTTCTTTTAGCTTTTCCCGGTTAGGGGTCGCCACTGTGGATCACCTGTCCGCTCATGATTGGCAGTGGAGTTTTACTGTGTCGAGTTGCCAGCCCGGCACCCAACCTTCCACAGAAGGCACACGCACTCACACCTAGGGCCAATTTAGAGTGTCCAATCCACCTACTGCATGTCTATGGGATGTGGGAGGAAACCGGAGCACCCGGAAGAAACCCACGCAACCACAGGGAGGACATGCAGACTCCACACAGAAGGCATCCCAGCCAAAGATTGAACCGGAGAACCTCTTGTTATGAGGTGACCAATGCTAACCACTGCACCACCGTGGCTGTCCAAAGAGTGAGACCAAGACTAATAGTTGTATTTGGCGTGGGATGGGTAATATAGCCATTATATTAGATTGTAAAGTGGAAGAAGAATGGGAGGTAAAGTACTGTGAACAGGTAAGGAGATATATCAATAGGTGAGGTGATGTAACAAGGAGGGATGGGAGGTAAGGTAATAACAGGTGTGGTGTTGTGACAAGGAGGGTTGGGAATGCTAATGAAGTGATTTACTAGATTGGATCAGATGTGATGAGAGTGTGGTTTTAGAGGAATAAATGTAGGAGAAGTAGGGGCGTGTGGGAAATGGGGGGCAGGGTAGGGGAGTGGAGTGAGCCCGCAGGGCGAACGGAGTGGTTAGAGACAAGAACCAGAGAGAGAAGACTGTCGAGGATGACAATCAGTAAAGTGTAAAAGTCTGCAGGTAAGTCTGAAATTAAGAGATGTAGAAGAATGTTAAGAGGCTAGCAAGGATAGACTTGGGATGCCAGAGGAGTAAAATGTGGTTAAGGTATAACTGGGACAATAATGAGACAGTGAAACAATAATCAGAAGAAGACCGGGAACTGAGTTAGGGAGATTAGGTAAAGAGTAGGTAAAGGAATTACAAGACAGAAAGCTTGTAATATATTGCCACCTGGTGGTCAGTCACTTTATTGCAGCAGAAAAGTCCCCTAAAGGGGGATATCAGGCTAAGGGAGAGGGGGGAGATATCCTGGTTTGCAACAAGGAGGGTATAAACAGGGAAGTAAAGGTTAATTAAATGCTAGAAGGGGGTTGGGTGCTAGCTAACCTGGCTGGGAAGCTTGCCGAACCTAGCAGTAGCTTTATATTAAATGTTATTGTTGCAATTGGTAGTAGCAGTTACAACACATAATTTCACTGTCTTCCTTTCAAGGAATAGTCTCTCAGGGAGCTGGTAGGTTAATTCTGTATTCTGGTCTATTTTCTTAGACGTCCAGTAGAGCACATTTAGGTGGGCTAGTGCAGGGACATGCAGGAACACAAGGTTTCACTGTCTTCCATTCAAGGAAAAGTCTCTCGGGGAGCTGGTAGGTTAATTCTGTATTCTGGACTATTTTCTTAGATGTCCAGCAGGGCATATTCAGGTGGGTTAGTGCAGGGACATGCAGGAACACAAGGAGTAGGTGCAAATGTCAGAGCAAGGATGCACAGCAGCCAGGTACGGGGTAAGAGAAGAAAGATGGCGTCCC
Source organism: Protopterus annectens (assembly GCF_019279795.1). Classification (NCBI taxonomy): domain Eukaryota; kingdom Metazoa; phylum Chordata; order Ceratodontiformes; family Protopteridae; genus Protopterus; species Protopterus annectens. The sequence continues at coordinate 429,597,269 of NC_056746.1, forward strand.
CTAGTATGGGGTATATTTATGTAGTGGTATCTGATATATATACACATCCTTACAAAGAACTTTCCCATCAAGTCAACATAGGATCATACGATCACAGGATCATAGGAGATTACTAGGCCATCAACCCAGTTATTTCAAGCCTAACTGTTTCATCCCAATGTAATACAATAAAAATGCTAGTCAATACCCAAGATTACATTTAGTAATGACTGCTCATGTCTAGGAGGGTTGTGGTCAGTTATTGACTATGTATTTCTAATGTTTGGGCTAAAAAAGAGACAACCAATGTCAAATAGATGTTTTCCAGATTGCTGTCCCTAGTTTTCACCTTTAGTTATACCCATCATGATAAACCATTTCCAGGCAGTCCTAAAGCACACTTTCTGTTGGCCTTATATATTTTTAATGGCACACTGGAAAAAGGGTACATTCATGAAGCTTCTAGAAAGTTATATGATACTCTCCATACACCTTCAGAAGGAATTACTTACTGGATTCTTTGTTTGGTCTAGCAATGCCAGTCCTGGATCTTTTTGTCCAGGGGTTCCTGCATCCATATTTTTCCTCCTCCAAGGTCAAATAAGCTACAATATTCTACCCATAAGATACTTAGTGGGAATGGATGAACATAGTACAGCTGTGCAAGTTACACTTGTTTATGATAGTAAATGTTCCAATTTCTCACCGCTACAGTAGCTGCTCCCACCCATCATCCCCTTATTGATGTGTTGGGTTAGTTCAGGAGTATGTCACTTAGTACTAATCCATCAACGGAAAAAAAAGTAGTCCAAGAGAGATGGAGAAAGAAAATAAGGATAAGTTAGGAAAAGGGGAAGACAGCAAAGGGGGAACAGAAGAAGGATGGCAGGGAGCCCTGAAAAAGCTAGGAATATAAGTGTACATTGCATAGAACTTATCTGAGTACCATCTGAAATTACAATCTGCACCACAGACACTGAGGAGGTGATAAAGGATACTATTTATGATTTGTTTTTTCCCATGGCTATCATAGCAGTTAAAACAAAAGTTTTTAATAGCATCCTTTTTAAGGAATTTGGGAAAAGACCAGAAGGTGGGGGAAGTATTGCTCTTCTGTGGAACAGTATTGCAATTTGTCAGGGCTAGGTTAGTAAAAAGATTTTTCTACCACAGAGTGTGCACTGTGCTCCAACAAGTAGACCATTGTCACTGTTACAGCATACATCATGCTCCTAGTCAGCATGACATTTTGCAGCGGTGCATAGCAGCAGTCATTCAATAGTTAACAAAATTAAAGAATTAATTATAATACAGCTCTGCTCTCTACTGAGAGTTAGATTTTTTTTGACTGCCAAACAATGATGCTCGTAAGATGGACTAAGATAGATGAACCTAAGAATTTTGTTCTCAGCCTTTTAGAGAATATCAAAGCTCTCTAAAGATTGAAAGCAACAGACAGGTAAGAAGTATTCTACTTGTGGCAAGAAAAGTATACTGGTAATGCCTTGTGTCTTGCCTTTTGTCCAGCAGGTAGGTGGTTATTCTGTAGGCACCTTATCCTTTTTGTAACACCTTTATTGAATTATCAATTAAGACATAGGCAAGCATACATTTAAATAAAAGAAACCATGCTCCTATTAACATGCATTATACATGTTCTTTTGTATGACTGTCAATCCAACATTACATAAATCGCTCAATAACTGCCTTCCCTTAAAACCTCACTCCTCCTCAGAACATTATTCTGCATGTATTGTTCCCACAGTTTTCATCTCTATACAATTTGCTTTTTCCCTTTTCAAAATAACCCACATTCAGTTATTTAATCTGTTACAATATTCAATATTTCAAGTACAATTGGTATATACTTTAACTTCCATTTTCTTGTAAATTCTTTTTTGGAAGTCACAGGAATTAAATGCAACCAGGCCTTAATATATTTAGGCAATTCAGATCCTGTGTCCCAGCTCAAAAGAACTTACCTTAGTTAAACTTATCTGATTACCAGATACTTCTGGCAGAGTACTCTGTATGGAATTTTTAAAGTCTGCCAACTCATCACACTTGGTAAACCAAAATGCAAAACACAAACTTGGAAAAACACAAAACAGGTGATACTGTTAACAAATCACGCTAGTCTCTTCCAAAACATATACTCTCACCTCCAACATTTGCCATTCACCTGAGGAAAAATTATTTGGGGTCTGCTTGGAGTGTAATAATACCTATGCAAATACTTGCAAGCAAAACTCCTAAATCTTCTAGGCTTTGTAACATACTCTGGAGCCATACACGTGTCATCTATTATTCCCTTGTAAACTGCTTATCCGGACTCTCGTCTCAATCTTTTCTAGACTGGTCTGATTCCTATAGTTATCATGCAATATTTTATATGCCCTACTAATTATCCATTTAACAGCAGCTACGTTCAACTAAAAACTTTAACACACCAAGTCTTTCACTTAGGATTCCCCTACCCCTTTCTCTTTGCCTATACTCCGATACCAGTCTCTGAGAGGGAAGGCAGTCTCTAGTCTTCAGTTCAAATGTCTTCTTGGCCTCCTTCCCATTTTATTACCTTTCCCTCTCTAGTTATCTGCTCCCAATATCGTGGCTCCTTGCCAGGTTTCTCCATTAAATTCTAGCCCCCTCTTGCCTATACTCTGTTGCTCTAATTTCATCTCTACCAGTAAAATCTCCTTTCTCCACTCTTGTGTTAGCTTAGATCTTATATATTATAAAAGTAGCAGAAAGTATTCTAATATTCTGTATGACTGTTATTTAACGTAAGGATCTGCATTCAAAATCCCACTCTATCCTTATTTCTTGAAGATCCCCCCCCCCCCCACTTGCATCACCATCTCTTTCTACTCTTAATTATACCTTTCTGCTTGTGTTAAATATATGAGCCTTAACTGTGTAGCTCTAAAATATCCCCTTAAGTCAGGTAATCTTAACTCTGATGGATCAACTTATTCCAATTGACCCTTGCCCTAATCCCCTCCCAGATAAATTCCTTCAACTCTTTATTATTGCCCACAACTTCTCCTCTGGCTGATAAAAATATGCCTGACCTGTATATAAAACTAAAAGGAACTAAGCATTTTCACGGCTTTTATCTTGCTATCCATATCCATAAATATGCATGTCCAATTTCTGTTTTTGTATTATCTTTTATTTACTCTATTCTCACATATCCTTAGCTGCCATAACATAAGCCTTCTCAATCCATACTCTTAAATACGTCAATTTATTGTCCCCATAAGGATGGGTAATGTTTGAGTACATAATTTACAGCTACAGCCTTTGTTTTATCTTCATTAATTTTATATCCCAGTAAGACTTAAAGCTGTCTCATAATGTTCCACAACATTGAGGTATCCTTTCCTTGTTTTATTAGGTACAAAATATTTTTGTATGCAAGCAAAGTCAATTTTTCCATTACTATACCAATTACATCCTTGAATTTCTTAGTCTCTTATATTTAGAGCCATTGGCAAAGAAAATAAAGCAAACAACAAAGGGAAACGAGGACACCATGCCGAGTTCATCTGTTAAGGCACAACTTATCAAAGAGAAACCCTCTCACTTTAACTTCTTGCCTCCAATCCTTTATATAGCCTCCTAATTAACCGTATTGTAGCAGAGAATGCAAATGCTTCCATTGCCCTACTCATAAAATCCCAGCTTAATCTGTCAAAAGCTTTCTCTGCATCAAGACACACCAATAACAACAGTATTTTCTTAGATTCTGCTTCCTTCTAGATCATTGCTCTATTAATATTGTCAAATGTTTGCCTTGTCTCCACAAAACCCCACTGATCCATATATATCAGTTTTGGCAATTTGCCATTCTTTCAGCTGTTATGGACACTTTATAATCAGTTTAAAATTGAAATGGACCTATATGAAGCAGAGTCTTTACTGTTTTTAGGTATTACAGCCACCATAGTTTTCTTCCAGATGTTGGAGCCCCCCTTCCCTTAAAATACTGTTAAGCAAAACTTTTCAGATCCTTACCAATGTCTTTCCTCCTAGCTTCCAAACTTCCACAGGAATACCATCTATTCCTGGATACCTAACTGATGAAGAGGCAATATCCACAAAAATGTGTAACTAAAACACATAGCAACTATCATACCAAGTGCAGTATCATGAACAAATTTCATAATATCTTGTGCCTCCGTTTCATAACAGCCAAGGCATCCAATATCAACACAACAGACCTATCACTCTCTAACCCCCTTGCCCCTGAAACAATTCACTCTCTGCACAAGACCACAGTTTGAGGGGAGCAATAGAGAATCCTCAGTGGAGGTCCCACCCAGTAACATATCCAGGGTGGGGAGGAAGAGGCAACTGCCCCAGGTGCAAACTGTTGGGGTACAACCATCCAAGCCCAATCACTCAATGTAAACCAGCTTTTAAAAGCCACTATTGCATTTGCAGTCAAATCTGACACTATAGCACTCTTTGTTGAGTCTAAACTGCAGCAAACTGCTTGCTGCATACTACATTGTAGCAAGCAGTTTGTTACATTTAAATGGTAAAAAAATATATATATTTTTAACTGAAACCTGAGCACTGTAGTGCTCTATGTAAGATATAAACTGTAGCAACTGTTTGCTACATTTGTCAAGAGAAAAAATCTGATTCTTCTTTTTTAGCTAAAACCTGAGCACTGTAACACTCTGTGCAGACAGGGTATACATATGTAGCAAGCAGTTTTCAACAGTTTAAAAGTTAAAAGAAAAGATTTGTTTATTTTTATTTATTTATTTTTTTAACTAAAACCTGAGAGCTGTAGCACTCCATGCAGGGTATAAACTGTAGCAACTAGTTGTGCTACAGTTGCAGCAGGAACTTTGCTACTGTTGAAAAGAAAAATTATATTTTTATTTTTTTTAATTCAAATATGAGGAAAGATGGTCAAGGACAGGGGTGCAGAAACAGGAACTGAATGGCAGGAGGGAGGGTTGACATATTGTGAATCTGGCCACCTAGTTTATGTGCCAGTGGAAAGAATGGATTTTTTTTTTGCTGAAGGGTTGGGGTGCTAGTTCATGGGACTGGCACAGGGTACTGTTTGAGCCATATATGTCCACCCATAAATTAATCAAATACTGGGGTTGCCTCCTTTTCAGGTCCAAAGTGGAACACAGAGGGTGTGGCCTTATATGTAAAAGTGGTTATGCAAAATTTACTGTGATAAACGGTTGTGGGCTGCAAGTTCTAGATGCCCTGTAGTGCATTTTAGGGCTTTATTTCCAAACTTTTGACTGAATCATGGCCTGAACAAAAATCATGATTAAAGTAAAAAAATATTTCAAGGAAGAAAGAAAATGTGTTCATGGTTTAATATTCAAGATACCAATAGTTCCCAATTAACTAAAAAAAAAAAACTGTAGGAAAACACATCAGAAAACGTGAATAATACCATAAAATGCAAAAATATATTAGGTACCAGCCAGGAATGTAAAAAATGCCAGACATTAATGTTTTCATACATACTGGCCATGAATGTCAAAAATGCCACACATTAACGTTTTCATATTTACATTTATTGGAAAAGCTCACCCAGACTCAGACACAACTTGCTGTGAGGGAAAGGTTAGTTTGCTTTTGATTTCTTGTACTTTGTATTACTTTATTGCCTTTTTCTGTTTTGTATACTGTGATTTGTTCTCTTTACACTGTGTTTTACTTGTATTCTCCTTTTAATTGCATATTAAAACTTGAAAAGAGACCACAGCTCTGTCTCTTGTATGTCAGACAGAAATTAGAACAGGGCAATTAAGGAGTCACGCAGAAGTTAGAACAGGTCAGTTAAGGTTAATCATCTGTGAACTGAGGGGGCGGAGCTAGGAACTAAACCTTCTATTTAAAGGGTAAAATAAAACATTTCAAAGCTTTACTGGAAAAGCTCACCCACACTCTGGCACAGCTTGCTGTGAGGGAAAGGTGGGTTTGCTTTTGTTTTCTTGCATTTTGTATTACTTTATTGTATTTTTCTGTTTTGTATGTTGTGATTTGTTTTCTTTACACTGTGTTTTACTTATATTCTTCTTTTAATTGCAGAATAAAACTGGAAAAGAGACCACAGCTCTGTCTCTTGTAAGCCAGACAGAATTTTTCTCATCCTCTCCACCTGTTACTGTTGTGTTCTTAAATACCACTGTCTTTCTAGTTGCCTGCCCCTTATGTTGATTTGGCCATATATCTCCTTTCATCTCTCCTTTCACTGGCTGGTGTGAGTAAGCACAAAATTATCATTTTGTTAAATCACTCCCCTTCAGCTATTTAAATTTATTGGCCTTCCCACTGCATTCCATAGTACCAGAATACAAAAGTGCCCATCCCCTTTCAAAATCTATCCTGCTCTTTTAAAAACACTAGCTCTTCACTTAAACAGCTAAATGTAAGTTACCCACTTTCATATCTAACTACTCAGTGCACACTGCAGTGTTTAGGATAAACCAGTTTTTGTTTTCATCTTAAATTTAAAAATCGATTGCATGACGACCAGTTACTGGACAGCCCACATTCTCCCTCTCAGTAGTCATCTTGGGATCAATGCTTCTGCTTTCTCCTGGTGAGAAGAGGAGTATAGGGATATTATTTACTGGAGACTGCTGATCACCAGAAAAGCATAATAGCTGCTTTATAGGTGAGTTCTTGGAATCTGTGTTTATATTCTGGTCCTGGTGATAGAAGGAGCAAAGTGCATTGGCTCCTGACTGTTTCTGGTTGAAGAGTGAATGTATGTGCTTAACGTTCCTGACTGGTCTAGTTGCTATTCAAGGCATCTACTAGAAAAAGCCTAAAAACATACAGACTCTTGCATCATCAGGCTGTGGCCTGCTTCTGTTCTTGGGATTGGTGCTAACATTTTGCTCCTGGTGAGAGAAGAAGCAAAGGAGCATTGTGTCCCAACAGAGTGAATGCTGTGGTGAAACCAGCATTGGTAGTAGCCAGGCAGTAGCCATTCATGCGACTCCCCTCTTTTCATCATTCTTGACAAGCTAATTCTTTGTTTTCTGCGAGTACTGCTTGATTTGTTTCTAACTTCTGAATTTCTGCCTAAATACTTCATCCTTAAATTTTCAAGGTCTATGTATTAGTTTCCCCTCAAGTGTTTGGCAGTGCTCTGTGTAGATTCAGACACCTTGAGTGACATTTTCCAGTAAAAGCACAATTGAAATTTCTCCAATACCTAGTTGCATACAGGACAACTAGCTTGAAGTGACAAGCACTGTTCACATAGTTGCAAACCAGATACTCCTGACAGTGATTGATATTTTCACTCCAACTGTCTAATCAATAAAAAAGAGTCTGTTGCCATGGATATGAACTTTCCTACTTTCTCTGTTAATGGTTTGGTGGATATGGGCATCCTGAGGCAATGTAGAAATTGCCTCATGTTTACTGACAACCAGTTAATTCTCAAACTGATATGGTGTGAGAGAGATGTATTTAGACAATGTCACTGGAGGCAAAGGTCTCATGTAAAAGTACTCCTAATGTCAATAAGGTTGCCAGTAGTACACCCAGTGCACCCATCATACACAATTCAAAGCAGACATATCGGCCTACATATGCTGAGGCACTTACCTATAACCTTGCGAAACCACAAAGACCTAGACAAATTACACATAACAAATACCCTCAGCAGCCCCAAATGCACTTTTTCAAAACAACACCAGCATCAACACATAGAGCTATATCTCATGAAGCTTCTACCTCTAAGTCCATAAGACAAGCCACCACACAATCCAACATTCTAGTCATTGAAGACTCCATCATGAGACACACTGATATCCCTCTCACAAGGATGAGTAAGGAAAAAGTTACAGTCAGTTGCTTATTAGGGGCTAGGATCTGTCACATTATGCATGCACTTAGATCATTGGACCACAATTACCAATATGTCTCAGTCATAGTCCATATGGGAGTAAATGGCCTGAGACGTACCTCCCTAGACTATATGAAGAGAGACATCATGGAGCCTTCTCCAAGGATGATGCCACAATACGAACAAAAGATGATTGACTTTAACAGCTGGCTTAATTTCTGTTGTCATTCAAAGGGGGTGCAATATTTGTCAGCATGGAAGGAGATGGTCAACAGACCACCATGCTTTGCCAGGGAAGGTCTGCACCTCTCCTGTTGAGGCTATTGAATATTAGCTAAAACATTGTCTGTCCCCATAGTGCCTTTTTTAGGCAATGCCAAGCTGAAAGTACTTACAACATGGCAAATCAAAACCAAGAAAATCTAAAGGTATTGCTGCTCAATGTTAGGAGTCTAAACAAAAAGCTCCACTCCATAGAAGCTCTCTTTACTATAGAGAATGCTGATGTCTGTGTGGTCAGTGAGACATGGTTTAAAGTCGCGGAGAGCAAACCAAGAGTGCTAGGTTATAATGCCTTCCACAGATTTTGGCCAGCTACTTTACAGGCAGGGACTAAAGGTGGAGGTGTCTCTACTTACATCAAAATAAATATACTTCAAGGCTGGTCAAACAAGAGAATGCACTTGAGCTGCTCCATGTTCAAATCACTATAGGTAAAATCCAGTGCCACTTCTTTGCAAGCTATAGGTCCCCCTCTATGACCCAGGAAACCTATACCATGTATTTAAACTTATTAGAAGCACTAACCATCCAACCCAATACCATATTCATGGGTGACTTTAACTACCCCACTATTAACTGGGAATCCTATATGACACCAAACGTACATGCACGGAGATTCCTGGATTTTGTAAACACAAGCTCCCTGGACCAGATAATCAATACACCAACCAGGGGTGCAACCATACTGGATGTGGTCCTCACTAATATAGGAGAATGCTGCAAACCCCCTACTGTAATGCCTTCCCTGGTAAGGTCAGACCACAAAATAGTCTTCTTTGAAGTAAAAATAAAACCTGCCCCCCCCCCCCCCAACCTAAATCTGGAATAGTCAGGAACTATACTAAGGCTAACCTCCTACTATTATGTTAGAACTTGGCAAAATGTCAAGCCCCCATAAACCCTGAGAACACTGCTGCCTATGCAGAACTGTTCACAGAAACCCCGTACAAGCATTTTAATAGCTACATAGAGGCAGCTGTATCCACCAGGAAGAAGTACAGAACTAACTCAAAAAACAAGCCACCTTGGTGGACTCACAAAATCAACAGGCTGTATAATAGATGGAAATAAATCATGGCAAAAATTGGGGGATGCAGCACCCAGCAGTATAACAGCACTCCTGTCAAACTAAACAAACAACTCAGAGGACAAATAAAGTCTACCAAAGCCAAATTTGAGGTAAGTTTGGCCTCCCAGACCAAGAACAACCACAAAGCATTCTTTAGCTATGTCCACAACCTCAAAGGCAATACACAATTGTGTGCAGAGCTCATTGTAAATGGAGCCACGTATACTGAGCCAGAGGATATAGCAAACCTCCTGGCTGATAAATTCAGCTCCAACGTTACTCCTCTCTCCCTCTCATCCTTCTCTCAGGAAACATCATCAAAAATAACTCCCCCTACTATCACTAAGGAACAGGTCCTTAATGCTCTCTCTAAAACCAAGAATACCACATCAATGGGCCCAGACAATATCCCAGGATTCCTTCTAAATAGGATGAAACATGACCTATCAGGGCCTCTGGAATTACTATTTAACTGTAGACTCCAAACAGGCTTCATGCCTCATGAATGGAGAATGGCAACGGTCATCCTTCTGCACAAACGTGGGCCATCTACAGACCCTGGAAACTACAGACCCATAAGTCTCACTAGTCTTATATGTAAAGCCATGGAAAGAATTATCATGGAGATGATCAATATAGATATAGTAAACCTCCAGACACTGGACTCAACCCAGTTTGGTTTCGTCAATGGCAGATCATAACTACTCAACTAGAAGACTTCCTTGAGAAGGTCACCAAAGCAATGGATGTGAGCAAAATCGTTTGCACTGCCTACCTTGATCTGGCCAAGGCATTTGACACAATACCCCCTCCTTGGGCATTGTTGAAAAACTCAAGAGGTTAGGTACAACCCTGTATGTCACCCAGTGGATAGCCAACTGGCTCACAGACAAGACCCAGGAAGTTAGAATTGGGGAGTCCACCTCTACAAAGAGGCCAGTCACAAGTGGACTCCCTCAGGGATCAGTCCTTGGACCACTCCTTTTTGGCATTTACTTCTCAAAAGTCAAGACCAATGTCAGTGGTCTCTGGCTGACAAAATTTGCAGATGATTGCAAATTAAGAGCTGTCATTGAATCTCACACTGACACAAATGTTCTCCAGGAGGAGCTGACACAGAAAACAACTGGTATCAGAGCCACAGACTAAAACTAAATGCCAAGAAATGCACAATAGTATCCCTTGGGAAGTCATCTATCCCTGGTAGGTATCATGTTGACAACACACCCCTTAGAGTTGACCCAGTAGTCAGGGACTTCGGGACACACATAGATAGTAATCTAGACTTTGAGCATCACATGTCTACAGTGTTGAAGAAATCATTCTACATTGCGCAACTTATAAACAAAGTTATGGCATCTAAGTCCAAGAACGTCATGGTTCCACTGTATTCGGCATTCATCAGACCTATCATTGAGTACAATGCCACCTTTGGTATGTACCTAATAAGGCATATCCAACAACTGGAACGTCTACAGAGGTTCCTCACTAAAATAATATAGGGCGTAAGTAAAATGTCCTATGCAGACCGCCTCAAGACCCCATCCCTGTATTCTGTCTCCTACAGGCTTTTGAGAGGAGAGCTATGCCTGGCATACAGGGTATTGTTAGACCCCACTCTAATGGACCTACTGCATATCCACAAAATAAACAGCACCAGAATTACCCATTCTAAAGCCTTAAACATTGCTTATGATATAAATAGGACCTGCTGGAGAGAGAGGTATGTATCCCAGAGACTACCCCACCTATGGAATAGGCTCCCCATCCATGTGAAGCAGAGTTCCCCCCTAACCCAATTCAAGTGCAACTTGGACAATTGGATGGGAAACCAGAAATTCATCCCTGGTTTGGCACCTATGTCTCTAATGGACCCAGGTAACCTGTAAATGGTTCATCCCCCAGGCCCATGCTTACACTTATCAAGGGTATCAGAACTTGTCAGAGATTTGGGATGCATGGCTAAGCTAAAAAGGCCCTTGTGGTTGTTAGCCTAGTAAACAGTCATGAACCTATAAAGGCACTATCCATCCACCCATCCATCCATCCATCCATCCATCCATCCACAACCAATTATTCCATTTCTCACATGGGGTCAGTGCCACTTCAAGAGTGACAGTCACCTAGAAACAAGTTTAATTGATGCAAAATCTATAGTTGTTGCTTTCTTATAAATAAATCACTGAGGATTATAGTCAGTCAGCAATGCCAGATATTATAGTTTCAAACTTCTGATTCTTTGAAAAATGCATGTTGATACAAAACCTGTTGTTCTTACTCCTTGTCCCTCTTGCACTCTCTCTCCCACTCTTATTTCATAGTCTCTTTCTGTTCCCCAATCTTACTATCTCTCTCATCTCTCTCTCTCCTTTTCTCTCCTCCACTCTTACTGCCACTCTCTCTCATCCCCCCTCCCTCTTACTATCCCTCCCACTTTCAGACTTGCTTTCTCTCTCTTTCACCTACTTTCTCTCATTCTCTGTATCATTGTCACATTCTCCTTCATAACCCCAGTTTATTTATTGTCATTTGACAAGTTCCACTAACACTAAGAGCACTGACTCAGTTGAACCAAGAGAAATTGCACTTCCTGTATTGCATATTCATACACAGTGTCCTGACATCAACAGCCTTGCATGATCTTTATCCTGCGTCACGCCACTGATGTACCTCTTCTGCATATGGAAACAGCAAAACCAGTCTGTACAGCAGGTGTGAATACATTTCACACTGCATTTATTTCATATATTTGTAGAACAAGTACTTCAGAAGTGTGTTCTAGGTCAGTCATTACAATCATGCAAAAAGTTATCTTTATATAATGATCATTTGCTATTCTGAACAACGTAAATCTATGATAACCATTTGAAATGTTGGTACCTGCTAGCGTGAGTCCTGAAAGGCAGAGACTGAATATCCAAAAGAATGGACTTACATATACTAACTCTAAGATGACATTTCTTGGGATATTCACTTTTTCCCAAGGTATGGCTGTCTAGAAGTTTGCATATATAAATGTGGGGGGACTTGCCTCCCCACATGAGGTGATGGGGGGGGGCTTGGAACTTGCAAAAAGAAGTTTTAAGAAGTGGAATCTTTGAGATTTGGTCTTCTCTGGTGTTTTTAGTCTTTTTTTGGCATGTTGGCACTCAGCATTTTGATTGCTGACATTTCAATAGTGGGCCAATATCAATTCAATAAAGTGTGCACTCAGTGTAGCAAATGGTGTGTGTGTGTGTGTGTGTTTATCTATCTATATATAGCTATCTATCTAGCTATATATCTATATCTATCTATCTATATATATATGTGTGTGTCTGTGTGTGTGTGTGTGTGTGTATACATATATATATGGGTCTATATTATATCTTCGAATGCTTAAAAAAGCGAACGCTGATTGATCGCCCTAATTTAAGCAAAAGCTTACAATCTCGAACTGTCACATCAGCGATTTTTTTTCCCAGGGAAAAAAATCGCTGATCCAAAACACATACACACAACACAAGCACACCAAACAAAAAGAAATCCACACACATATACCTAAAATCTGATACCTAACCCTACACTAAACTATGCACACACCACTAACTACCCACTTACCTTAACCCAAACCCTAACCCTAAGGTCCATCACTATCGCACACTCACTTCACCCGCTCCCTAACCCTAACTCACTTAAATCCGCCCTAACCCTCATGTCCACTCAATCGCACACACACCTAACCCGAGCCCTAACCCTAACTCACCTAAATCACCCTAACACTCACATCCACACAATCGCACACTTACCTGAATCTGACCGGTAACTTTCCACCATAACACTGAAAATACCGAAGCAACAGAAACGGACAACCAAATTCTTTCCCTAGGAAAAAATTTGAGTTTCTGCTGCTTCGATATTTTGTAGTTTCGCAAAAATAAGTTCTATCAATCAGCGTTCACTTTTTTAAGCATTCGAGGATATAATATAGACCCATATATATATATATATATATATATATATATATATATATATATATATATATATATATATATATATACACTACTTCATATATATGCATATATATAGCACTTCATATATATATACACTATATATAGCACTACTTCAGCCCTCCTAGCCTTTACTAACAACATAAACCATAATCGCAACAATAATTATATATCCTCAGCCCTCTTTTTGGATCTTTCCAAGGCATTCGATATGGTTGATCACCAACTTTTAATCCACACCCTGCAAACATTCTGTCTAGATACTGGAACCCTCCAATGGTTTCAATCCTACCTGAATGGTCGACAGCAGGCTGTCCTCTGGCAGAACAAACTCTCTAACCTTCTACCTAAGACCCTTGGAGTACCACAAGGCTCTATACTAGGGCCCTTGCTGTTCTCCATCTTCATTAACAACCTTTATACTGTCATCCCAAAAGTCAGCTGTATCCAATATGCTGATGACTCTACTCTGATTTGCTCAGCCACATCTCCAGTAGAGTTATTTTCAGCTACCCAGACCACCTTTAATACAATAGAAAACTGGCTTTCTGAACATTGTCTGATCCTAAATCCCAAAAAAACTAAAATGCTGTTATTTTCACCAACACGTAGGTCTACCGCTTTCACCTTTACCATAAAATCAAATGATGGCACAATAATCTCCCCTGACCCATCTACAAAACTATTAGGTGTCATCATAGACAATAATCTAAAATTTGACCTACATGTTAACCACACTATCAAAACCATCAATAAAAAACTAGGGTCACTTTACAGAATAAAAGCCTTCCTAACCCCTCCAGCTAAAACTGCCATAGCTCACTCTCACCTTCTTTCAACCCTTCTGTATGCATCCCCTCTACTCTCGAATTTAAACAAGACTGTCCTTAACAAACTCTCAATTTGCTACAACCACATTGCCAGGTTTGCCACTGGGCTGCCTTTTAGGACACATCATTGCATCAATCTAAATCAGCTTGGCTGGCTTGAACTACCCAGCCTAATCGAGTATAACCAACTGATTATGGCCTATAAAATCCTCTATAATCCAGACAATACTCCTGCACTTAAAAATATTATCACCCCCTATAACAATCCTAGACCGCTTCGATCCTCTAACAAACGACTAATTCAGACTAGCAAAATTAATAACACAGCCGGTGATTCTCTCTTTGCAAACTCTGTAAGTAGATCCTGGAACTCTATTCCAGCTGATATTACCTTACTTTCCACCTTAGGTCAATTTAAAACTAGACTCAAACAACATTTGTCACTTAACTAGCTATGTCAACGTATCAAGCCTGGCTAACTCGAATGTGTAAAAATCTGTTAACCAGTTTACTGTGTAATTTAATTTAATCCTGACTTGTGCTCAGGATTAACTGTAACCTGTGGAACTTGTTTAACTTGCTTACTTATGTAATCTCTGTAAATAGTCTGTTTGTAATATGTAATGCTGGTATTATGTTATGCTGTATCTGCTTACCCTTGGAGCTTTTCTCCCCGGGCCTCCGCTGAAAATGGACATGCATCCAGTCGGACTATCCCGGTCAACAAATGTAAAATAAAAAAAAAAATATATATATATATATATATATATATATATATATATATATATATATATTTGCAATCAAAATTTCGAAGGCTTGTGTTGAAAAATCGTGTTTTCAAAGTTTCACAATGGCGAACTGGAATAATACAAAATCATAATAACAAAAGTAAAGCTTGATTCGTTATGAGTTCGGCATTGTGAATGGAGATCATGGTACAGTCAGGATCAGGGAATTTACCCTTTTCCTCAGTGTAGTGTGATCTCGGAGTTGGTATATATTATTTGCTGGGGATGTGGGGGGGTGCAGGGGGGCTTGCCCCCCTGCTAAAATGTAAAAGGACATACAGACTTTCGAAACCAGAAGTCTGGTATGTTGAATGTTGTTCATCGTGTTATTAACTTTCGACATTTAGGTTAAAAGTTGTTTTTGGAATTTTAGTTTATTCTTTTGATAGCAAATTATTTTGCTTTCCAGATTTTGATGGTAAACTATATCTATATCTATATATATATATATATATATATATATATATATATATATATATATATATGTGTGTGTGTGTGTGTGTGTGTGTGTGATTTATCAGTCTATATATATATATATATATATATATATATATATATATATATATATATGAATCTGGTTCATAACAGTGATACAGTGTTGGTAAATTCACCAAGTGCCAATTCAATGAGCTTAACCTGTTGACAGGACCAACTTATTGATTAGGGTATACCACTTTTCAACTTATTGCAACTAACTTACAGCTACTAAAACTAATAAAAGCATTTCTGTAGCGTAGCAAAACCTCCCTTCCACACCCCCATGTTTTTTCCTAACACACTAACAGAAACATTGTACTATCACAGAGAAATGGGCACAGTTTTATTATTTCAGTGAGAACTCTGATCTTTATACTGTCTATGACTGCTCAACGAAATGGGATGCAGCATGTTTATCAGGCTGACAAGTGAGGTACATGACTTGAGAAACTTGATGAAGAGACTTTTAATAAGCTGTCCCATAAATAGGCAGACTACACAAATATATTTAAAGACAGACACATACAAGAATATATATTCAAAAATAAAAAACCTTTATTCACAAATGGATGAACTTAGAAACTTGTTAACTACTTCAGTTAGTCGACTAAAATACAACAGAACAGTAATTTGGTTTTCAATTCATCTTTATATATTAATGGGAAAGAAGCCTTATGGTTTAGAATTTACCTGTATGTGCAAGATAATAATAATAAATATTACATCAACATTTGTTCCTTTCATGGTTACAGGTCGAACTTCTTCAGAAACGTGACTCAAGTTATGAGAATACAGAGATTTTTAGAATAGGTGGGTGTGTTAAGCTAGGGATTGCTTGCATCACTTCCTTCCTTTTTGTGTGCATCTTATATAAAGGTTCCCTGTGAAGCTAGGGATTGCTTGCATCACTTCCTCCATTTTAGTGTGCACCTTATATTAAGGTTCTCATTGAGACCGACAGCGTGCCTGCTTTAAAGGACCACTACGTACTGCTAGACTTGCTATCTTATTTCCAAAGTGTTTTTCCCCCCATCTTTTGAATCTGACATTGTAGCATATCCCTTGTGCTATGCTAAAAAGTGATTTTGATTGTGTTTTTCATTACCCCTTTTTACAGCTCCGGTACTGTCAGCCATCTTTAAGCAGAAAAAAGTCTCGCACAGCTGTACAGAGTATATGGGCGCTCAAACCATTTGATAATAATGCCCAGTGTTATTTTTCACCTTTTCCTCAGCTGCTGCCCAAGGACTACCCATAAACTAGCTTCCCCAGTCCTTTCACCCAAGGAATGCCCCCAACCATTACCTATGCATGAAAAGTTTTCATTTCCTCATTTTTTCCAATAAAAATGCGATGCCAAGTGACTTTAGGAACTACTGTATTGAGTGTAGTTGCTGCATGAATCTGTAATGTTGAGGGATTTCAAACATGCACACAGTTTTTTTCTGGAGTGAAGATTTTTTCCTTTACTACAGGTAGGTGTATCACCATTTCCTAATAACAATGTTTTGAGATTGTTTTTTTAAGAAATCTATAATGTGATTGGTTGCAGTTAGCTATTTCAGCAACCATCGCATAATAACGTGCTAAATCTGCAGCTAGTAATTGTGTTTCCTTGTAGCCTTCACATTTATTCAGAACTTCACCCTATCCTATGTCTGACCTGCCCTTCTCAGGGAATAAGAACCCACAAATAGTTATTTTTATTGTAAACGATATTGTTTGAGTACAGATGGAGCTATAAGGCAGAAATCTAGTCATCCTGGGGAAATCTGTCATGTCGAGTGCTATGTATGTAATAGACCTTATCCATTATTTTACATTGGCTAAGATACACTTTAACATTTAAAATTTAGAAAATAGAAGCGTGTTTGTCTGTTTGTGTGACTGCCTACATGTGAGTATGAGTATTTTACATTAGTTAAACAGTTGTTTTGCTATTTAGGGAGTGTAAAAGTAAAAAAAAAAATGTGGAAAAGATAGTTAAGTATGTCCGTGTGTGTTTGTGCATGTGTTTTTATGTTTCTGTCTGTGTGTGTGAGTGTATGCATGCTTGCCCGAATGAGAGCTAAAGTGTCTGTGCATGTATGCTTTGGAAGAGTGATAGCGATCGAGTAGTTATTTTACACTCATTAAACAGTGTTTTTCCTGTTTAGGGAGGGTAAATGTAAAAAACAAATGTGGAAACTTATTAAGTATGTCCGTGTGTGTTTGTTTCTTTGTGTGTGAGTGCATGCATGCTTGCGTGAACGAGAGCTAAAGTGTGTTTGTGTATGTGTGCTTGGGAAAGTGGGAGCGATCGAGCAGTTATGCAGTTATTTTACACTCGTTAAACAGTTTCGCTGTTTAGAGTGTAAAAGTAAAAAAAAAAAAAAAAGTAGAAAAGAAAGTTAAAAGGACAGTGTCAACATTTCAGCGCACAGTAAATGTTATTTTTTATTTCAACAATCCTTAACATGTGCCCCACATACATATCTCTTAGGTTGAGACTTTTTTATAATATTTTCGTTGTATTGACTCAGCTGTGCAAGTCCTTAAAAAGCTTAAATGGGTGAATAAAATGGAAGTAATGTAAAAACTGTGCTACATGCATTAAGCCTATCTTCCTATGCTTTAGTAAGATACTGATTCTTGCCGAACATTGCTGTTATTTACTTATTTACATTTGTTTACTAGGGTAGTTATCCATTACATTGTTCGGTTTATAAAAATGAGACCCGAGTACTTGACATTATTTGCTGTGTGCTTTTTACTTGCCTGTTACTTGGTGTTAGGGATCAGGGTTTGACTTTCCATAACCCCTTGAGCACAGGCACAATTATATGCCTGGCAATATAGCCTGCTAGCATGCAATTAAAGAAAATTACTATTTCTGCAACACCACAGTTTGATTCCTGCAACTTGTCCCTGCTGATTTGTCCCATACTGGTCAGCACATACATTTTGCACTTTCACCTTGCAGATATTATTCTGGGATATTGCACTTTGTCATTATTTTTGTGACTTTTATGAAACACTTTTGATGTTTTCATTTGAACTATTCTGGCATTTAAGACTTAAATGATGTGCACCATTTCACCATAACTCCGTGACAGATACAGTTCAGGCTATACACCAAAGAAATTAATATTTCTGAGAACAAGGTTGTCACACAAATCAGGTGGCTTTTATAATGAAGTGCTTGTGCTTAGACAAGAACCCTGCTCAGCTATACAAAGAACATGTTTATTAATTTATTTTATTTGTAAGGAGCACTAATGCACCCTTAATCCAGGATTTGGTACTTATGAAAGGACAGAGAGTTCAGGCAGTGCCAGCACCTTTTGCAAATTAATTTAGTGGAGAATACAGTCAGCAGATCATTGTTTTAGTGCCATGAAATGTGACTTTTACTTGCATTATTTGTTTTGGGAGGTACAGCAAAATCATTTATTTAACATTTGTTTACCAGGAAAATCCGATGGGGACAGAGCCCATTTTCAGTGGAGGCATGGGGAGAAATGCTCCAGATGCATGTCTTTGGAATGTGGGAGAAAACAGGAACACCTGAAGGAAACCCACGCGAACACAGGGAGGACATGCAGACTCTGCACAAGAAACACTCCAGACTAGAATCGAACTGAAGAACCTCTTGCTGTGAGGCAACAACACTAACTGCTGCACCACTCTACCATCTAATAATGCCACCTTATTCAATTTATAAAGATTAATGTTTCATTTTCCATTTGCTGGTCTACTGTTGCAGTGGAGACATTCCTGTTCTGCAACACAGGTGACATGGGTTTGTGAAGTGAGACCATAGGCTGAGGGTTAGTGCAGGCAGTTAAGAACTGGCCAGAATACCACTTCTTACAAGGTGGGTTAGGGTTACTTACACATCAGAACACTTGTTGTAGGCCATAAAGAGTGCTCAGATGTGCAAGTAACATGACACTCTTTGTAAACCTAGTCCAGAGTGACACAAACCAGAAGTTATATATCAACAACCATCAATGATAATCTGTGAAGGCATCCACAAATAGTAAAGGACATATCTGTAGACATAATTGCAAAGAGCATGGTGAGTGACATCAGTCATAATGTGCAGAAGGCTTGGGATGCTGCATATACTTACGTGTCAGTTATGGGACAGCTGAGGATAAGGAACAAATCATTACAAAATGGCCTTACTACCAAGGTGATATGTGGATGTTCTATGTCCACTTCACTGAATATAGAAACTGTGCACTTGTCAATGTTGTTGTTGTTGTTGTTGGGTCTTTCGGCTTTTCCCAGTTAGGGGTCGCCACAGCGGAACTCCGGTCCGCAAATGATTGGCAGCTGATTTTTACGTGCCGAGTTGCCAGCCCTGATGCACAACCTTCAACAAAGGTATGCCCATTCATGCATGTCTCCACACAGAAGACGCTCTAGCTGAGAGTCGAACCGCACAGCGTCTTACTATGAGGCGACAATGCTACCGCAGCACCACCACCGTGGATATAGACTTTTAAAGACAGGTCATGTGTAATACAACAGGTCATCTTGTTTGGAGTAGGCACAGCTGCCCCAGATGGTGGACTGATGGGGCACATAGCCAGCCAGTATCTGTCCAAAGCATTTAACACCATCCCATACATACACTGATTGCACACAAACTTAAAGATCTCAGAATTAATACTTCTGTGAGCAGCTGAAAAGAAAACTGGATGTCTGCAGAACCTGGCAGAACTTCTGTATTAACAGTAGTTGTCCAACTGTCCACATTAACAGGAGTCACTATCAGTGGTCTGGTTTGTGGATCAGTACTTGTTCTCTCCGTTTTGTCATCTCCTTCTTTTGCTATCCAGGTTGACACCAACATCCATTGAAGGGAAAAAGTTTGCTGGTAATTGCATATTTCAAAGAAAGAAAGAAATAACTATTCCTCCAGGTGCAAGTCTTTACACTTTGTTGTTTTCTGGTAGCCAAATTGTAGCCATAACCTAATCTGTTAAGTAGACAGCTTAATGGGTTAATGGCAAGACAAAAGAGCAGTGGTGACAAAGAATCACCCTGACTATCCCCTTTTTCATTTTTTTATCCCTAGGATAATAATTTGCCCTTTATCATGGATTAACTGCAATGTGGTTTGCCACTGTTTCATGGCCAGTGTATACACCCTACATTGATTGATCACATTACACTGGACATGAAACAGTGGCATTGTTTCATGTCCAGTGTAATGTGATTAATCAATGCAGGGTGTATACATTTGTAAGCACTGTTTTATCCATTAAAGTAAGATGCTGTTAAATGTTTTTTTGTAGTCTATCCATGCCATACTTAGATTATTCCCCTTTTTATAATTCTCCATAATGAATTTATGTAACAACAAATGATCCTTTGTTCCATATGACATTTTTGGTACCCTTTTGTTCTATTGCAGTGATTGAGTTTTTGACTATAAACTCTGTTGGCATCATTTTCAGTGCATATTTTATACATTGTCAGAAGGCATGTTATTGGTATGTAGTTTTTAGGAAGACTTGCAGGTTCACTCTTACGGAGGAATATAATTTTTCCCTGATGTTAACCAGGTTGGGTCTGTTCAGGGTGCACATATAAATAGTTTTTACTCGTGGCTAAATCTTCATGTAAAAATGTTAATACTGTTAGCCAGAAGTTAAGTACTGCATCTGGACCTGGGGTTTTCCCTTCAGGAGCTTTTCGTAACTTTATTTCAATTTATCTGGCTGTTACAAAACTCATTTCATATCTTGTACATCTGAATTTATTTTTTCTTTTGCTTCTTCAATCCATTCATCATCTTTAGTATGTTTCAGAGGATCTTCATAGATATTTCTTCAAAATGTGTCTATTTATTCTTTTTTAGTGGTGTTTCTACTCATTTTGTCTTGTTTCCCAATTTTCTATAAAACTTTTGTGATCATCAATAAGTTGCTGATTATATTTATTTGCATATCTTTGAAGTTTTTCTGCCTGTGTTGATATTTTTAGTTTATCATTTGCGACAGTGCACAATAGATCCTCATCTTTTCTGATATTGCTCATTGCTTTTATCACGTCTATCTTTCTGAACATTTTTGTTGATCTGGTCCCTCTTCTGTTCAACAGTGACACTTCTTGTCTTAATTGCTTTATGTTTTTTCTCTATTTGTTCCTTCCATGATGGCATTTGATTTCTCCCCTCGCTTTCTCTTACTGCGCTGTGTTTTTGTGGTAAGACTTTATCTGTTATTAATTTAGCTGCATAGTAATATACCCTATTTACTTTTGTTGTATCACATGAATTCCTGTTAATAGTCTTTATTGCTGTGTTCATTTGTTTTATCAAACTTCTAACATTTTGGGTCTTATTGACTTTTTGTAATATATTTCTTTCATTAATTTGAATATGTATATCCATGTCTGTTAAATCAAGCAATTTATCGCATAGATCATTTTCTTCTAAACTAAGGGCACTTTCTTTGTTTTCCATTTCCTGTGGGCATTTTATAGAAAGTTCCAGAGCATCTTCCTGTGCCATATTTTCTTCAGCTTTATCCTGTGTCATCTGTTGCTCTTTGACTGCATCAGAGTTACCACAGTCTCCTGTTCCTTCCCTTGCTGTGCAAATCCAACTGAACTTTTGTACTAGTTTCCTGCTGAATCCTCCAATGTATCTTCATATGGCAAATAATCAGATGCTTCTTGTTCCAGTGGTTTCTCCTAAATTTGGGAACTCATTGTCATGCAGTGATGTTATCAGTGTTAGCTTTTCTACATTAAATCCTTCACTTCTTGGGTAAACCATAACTTCAGTTTCTATTTTTTAACTTCTCTGTAACTAATCCTCTTTTCTACTTTCCTCCTTTGTTTTTTGGTATTGTAAAAATTTCCATATTCAATTGCCTTTGCTTGTATTTCTCTTCAAACATCTTTATTGCTTCATTGTATTGCATGGATTAGTTTTGCTTTCTCCTTTGCATAAATATTGAATAATATTAAATCTTTTTCATTCCCAGGTCCATATTTCTTCTTCAGATGTCTCCTGCTCCTCCCTTCTCCTTACTCGGGGAACTTATTGTTCCATTATGCTGTGATATAATGTGTGTTAGACTTTCTAAATCCTTCACTTCATAGGTATTCTATAACTTCAGCTTCTATTTATTTAACCTCAGCTTTACTAATCCTCTGTTTCCCATTCCCCCTTGCAGCCATACCTTGCAGCCTATTAGAGCAAGAAATATGTGCAAAACAATAAATAACGGGGAGAAAGGCCCAAAAATATGGGCTATTTTTAATTATTGTTTTTACAAACATAGAAAGTTGATAGAATTATAGGTCTTGCATTAGCATAGATTTTCTGAAGGGTATGAAATCTGAAATGTAAATATTTAACTTCAGTCCTCTATGATTTGTTAATGATTTGCCAGAAAAAAAACTCCACTATTTTTATGAGAAAGACCAAAAAATGAGACAAAAATCAGGACATTCTTTGAAAATGTGGACAGTTGAGAGGTGTGACCTTTGTGATATTATTTGATTGTATTGTGAAAATTTTCCTGTCTGGGTGACTTTGCCTGTATATCTTTGGAACTTTTTTGTATTGATTAATTTGGCTTTCTTCTTTGCATAAATATCGCTCCATATCAGATCACCGTTTCTTTCCCATCTCCATATTTCACTTGTATACCTTTCAAAAATCTCTAGATTTTGTCATTTATATCTTTGCACTTCCTCATTCACTTCTTTTTCCAAATGGCCCAAGGTTTCTTGGTCTATATAACGTTTTTTATAAATCTTTTGTATTAGTGAAAACAAATTTTTACTTGAAGCTTCTGACAGTTTTTTTTTTTGTGTAAGTGTTTTTCTTTCCTCTAACTTCTCTGTTAATCTTTTTGTATAAGTTATGTCAGGAAATTATGGGCTTCTTGCACAATAGTAACAATACATAATTTCTTTTGTATCCTCAATATCCCACTCTATCATCTTTGTCTCTGTTTTAGCCTGTCAGTTTTTGTGTTTTTTTGTGGAGTACTACTTCCTTCTATAACAGTGGGGTCATCCTCCCCTAAGCCTGATGTATCCCCATTGTAGAAATGTTTCTGCATCTTGAGGCTTCTACACTGACATTTTTTTCCAGTCCTCGTACCAGTGCACCTACCAGGACTAGGCATGTTTTTGTCCTGGCACTTGTGTAGTGGTTAGCGTTGTCACCTCACATCAAGAAGCTCTCTAATTTGATTATTGGCTGGTTTGCCTTCTTTGTGCAGTCTACATGTCCTCCCTGTGGTCGAGTGGGTTTCCTCCAGGTGCTCAGGTTTCCTCCCACATTCCAACAACATGCATCAGGTGGACTGGACACTCTAAATCGGCCTTAGGTGTGTGAGTGATACGGATGAACTACCATGGCAGTGCTAGCCCCCCGGCAGTGTAAACCTTTGCTCAAGATGATTTTAACTGTTAAACTGAAACCCCAACCCCGTGTGTAAAATGGGAAAAAGGAGTTGATGATGGATTGACTTGTGTACCCAGCTGTCTTTTTTTATTTGTGAACCTACTTTTCCCCATGATAAATCCCATATAAAATGCAGTCTATATATCCGTGTCACCAAAGAAAAATAAAGGTCTGACTAACAAAGGAGATGCCACATATTAAATAAAGTAACTTTAATAAAATGAAAAACAATAAAACAGATAATCGCTTTCACGCTCAAGGCACTTCTTCAGATCTAACTCTAGAGATAAAAAATTATTTGAAAAACAAAGTAACTAATGAATTACAGCACCAACAGGATCCAACCAATCAAGTCACTCCCTGGAATGAAATGTAGCAGTCTGTGAGCTCTCAGTGCAACGTTTAAAAGCATGGCATCATTGAGACTAAGTGTCTTATTGGCTTGCAAAGTTGCAATCCATTTCATTTCTGCAAGCTCAGTCATATGAACGATACTGCTACTTCTAGAACTTATAGTGACCAATTACAAGGCCATAAATGATAAAACATGCCTTGGATTGCAAGAAATATATTTAGTAAGGACATTCAACTGATTGCCAGTGCATATTAAAAAGACATCTGAGCTATGGGCCTAAAGTGAAGAATAATTTGAGATTTAACAGGATAGGAACATTTCCTTGCTATTCTTGCAAAGCTTGTAATTTTGAGAACATTTGTACATCTTGCTACGGATACTGACACAGTTTCAGCTTAGTATATATAGCAGTTTGTAGATGTTGCCCCCCCCTTTTTATGTGGGCAAGACGAACAGACTGTTTAAGGAGAGAATTTTAAAACATCTTAGTGATATATGCATTGGCAATCAGTCAAATTCTCTTACTAAACATATTTTTTGCCATCCAGGGTATGTTTTTTCATTTATGGTTTTGCAATCGTTCACTATAAGTTATAGAGGTGGCAGTATTTGTTCATATAACTGAGCTTGCAGAAATGAAATGGATTGTAATGCTGCAAGCCAATAATGCACCTGGTCTGAATGGTGCAGTACCTGTAACACCTGCACCGAGAGCTCGGCAATTGCTACATTGACATTCCAGGGAGTGATTTGATTGCTCGGATCCTGTTGGTTGTTGCAACTCAAATGTTTAATATGTTTTTTAAATTGTTATTTTGTATCTCGAGAGTTAGATCTAAAGAAGCATCTTTAACATGACAGTGCTAATCTGTTTTATTGTTTTGTTTTTTTTATTTCATTAAAGTTGCTTTATTTAATATGCTGGCCTCTGCCTTCTTAGTCAGACCATTATTTTTCTTTGGTGTTTCATGCGGTGTTTGGAGCTGACTTTTATCTGCAGTTTGTATTTTCTTTGTTCAGCTTTTTTGTAAAAACAAGGTCCACCTCATGAAGGTACTCACCAAGTCTTAAGAATTAATTCAGTTCCAGCAATACTACTTTCCTTTGCTTGCTAATCTTCTCTCTCCATTTGGATAGTTCTATCTTTTTTAATTTTTCCAAGTCTTTTGGGTTTCTAATCCCATGACAGGAATCCATTCTTAAGTCAAAGTATGATTAAAGTTCATGTAATTAGTATTTTTTTCACTTTTTGTTGTTAGCCAGAAGTGCTCTTCTTAGCACCCATAATGTGCCCATTAATGATGACTCCTGCAATTCATATGTAGTTACATGTATTGGTAACATATGTAAGTATGACTGAAAATTTTGTTTTTATAAGACCCGTTACTCGTTCTACTATTGAAAACTCTCTGGGTATCCTTCTTACATTGCCCTCATTTCTGCTTGCAAACCATGGTATTTTATAACTTTGTGTCTCAATGTATGTAAGACACTGTAGTCACTGGGTGTAGCAATTTCAATGATCAATGTTACTTTTGTCTTCTTTTCATGGACTGCTATAGCTGGTTTTCTCTTATCTATTTTTGAACTGTTGGTAAGGAGTGTTTGCATGTGATATAAACTTTTTCATTTTCTATAATGCTTTGTGGCTCATGTTTCCAGTGTTTTTCAGCTGCTACAATATTATAATGTTTGTATAATCCCCAATGCTACAGCCTTACCACATTATTATGCCTTTCAGTATAAAGTCCTTCTGCCTTTAGTTTATCACAACCAGTAACAAGATGTGCAACTGTTTCCAATTCTGTTTTACAAAACATATATTTGTTTTCTCCCACATATTCAACAGAGTTTGTAAACCAGTGTGTACATAGTCCACTGTCTTGGGCCACCAACATTAACCTTTCAGCTTTTGATTTAAATTCACCTCTCCTTAACCATTTCTGTGTTCGATCTTGCATCAGCATGAGGTTGTTCCAAGATTTTTCTATACTTGCAACTGTATTTATGCATTTTCACAATTCTTGCTTTCTCATCTGATCTTTCATCTTATAATCTTTATTTTGTTTTTTTGGCACACTCATCTACTATCTGATTATCTACTTCTGGTTTGATTTCCATTCCCACTTGACACCTATATGCTTCTGCTAAACTAAGTAGGGAAGCCATCTTAGGCTTACTCTCCTCATGTTTCAAAACTTGTCACTACAATTTTGAAGAGGCCCATACCTCCTTCCAAATGGGAAATATATAGTCTTGGTATACACTGATGTTTATAAATCATTTGATAAGCATGAAGCATCCTTCTTGTTTTCCTGTACAACTGATTGAACACCTTCTGGGGCCAGTCAGTCACTTCAAAACTGTAAGTTAGGACAGGAAGAGCAAATTGATTTATAGCTTTGCTCCTAGATGTCAACGCTGTTTTCAGGATTAATTTAAGTCTTCTAAAATATTCCTTACTAAGTTTTATTCACATTTATTCATGTTTTATTGTTGATCATTCATCAATTTCCCAATATTTATACACTCCCTCTTGCTCGAGTTCTTTTATATCACATTCCTGTCCCAAACTGATGCTTGCTTGGTGCTGTAGGTTTCCTCCTTTAAAGATTGCATTTGCACATTTATCAAGACCAAATGGCAATCTTACATCATCTTAAAATGTTTTCACTGCTTGTAGTTGTGTTCCTCATCTGATATACAGATTTAAATCATCTGCAAAATAGAAGATGAGAAGTCTTTACACCAAGTTGTTTTCTGGAAGCCAAATTGTAGCCATGACCTAATCTGTTAAGTAGACAGCTTAATGGGTTAAGGGCAATGGGTTAATGGGTTAAGACCCATAGTGCCTTTTTTAGGCAAGGCTCAAAAGACAAACCCACCTCCATAGACAACACAAAGAAAAAGAAACTAAGGGTAATGCTGCTCAATGCCAGAAGTCTAAACCTCAAGATGCACGCACTCGAGGCTCTCCTCAGTATGGAGAATATCGATATCTGTGCAATAACAGAAACCTGGTTCAAGGCTCCCGAGAGCACCCCAGCACATACCTCATACCATGCTTTTCGGCCCCAAAACTCGGACCGAACCACAAAAGGAGGGGGAGTATCCATATTCATCAAAGATACCCACACCTCCAGGTTAGTGGCACTGCATGAAGCATCGGAGACCATCCATGTGCAACTAACAGTGGGCAAAACTGCCTTTCAGTTTGTAGCCTGCTACAGACCACCCTCCCAAACTCACGAACCCCACTCGGCTTTCCTGAGAACACTGGAGAATATGAAGGTCTCTCCAAACACCATTATATTGGGTGACTTCAACTACCCAAACATAGACTGGGAGTACTACTCAAGCCCCAACACCCTCCTAGAATTTATAAACTGAAATGCTATAGCACAACTGGTTACCACTCCCACAAGAGGGGAAAACATATTGGACCTGATCATCACCAACATGGGGACTCTATGTTCCATACCAGAGGTATACCCCTCATTGGTAAGATCTGACCATAAATTAATCTCACTGAACATCCATATCCCGTTCCCACCCCCAGCCAAGGAAACCACGGTGAAGAACTTCTCAAAAGCAAACTTCACACTTCTCAAAACTGAGGTGGAATCCTTCAAAGCCCCCGGGCCAGTGGAAAATATGGCCCAAACCGCAGAATCCTTTACAAACTCTTTCTATGGACACCTACAGGAATGCATGGAGCATGCTATCCCAAATAAAACCAAGACACATTCCTCCAAAGGCAGGAGACCTGTCTGGTGGACCCCAGCCATAAATAAGCTATACAACAGAAGGAGGAAGCTACTACATGATAGAGCAAAATCCCAAAAAGGTAAGGCATCTCTGATCAGTACTAGCAAGAAACTACTATCCCTCATAAAATCATCTAAGGCCAGCTTCGAAAGAAAACTTGCACAAGATGCTAAAGATAATCACAAGGCCTTCTTTAGTTGTGTTAGGAACCTGGGTGGCAACTCCCAGATATGCTCTGAGTTAGTTCAAAATAACAAAAAATACACTTAACCCACAGACATTGCCAGCATCCTGGCAGACAGGTTCAGTGCAAACTTCTCCCCCCCAAAAGAGCAAATGTCTATCCCAAAAGAGTGTAGCCTCCCTGACATCACAGATGCACAGGTGAGAGCTGCCCTCTCCAAAGCAAAAACCACAGCATCAATGGGACCGGACGGTGTCCCGGGCTGCATCTTACATGAACTCCAAGAAGAACTGAACCCTCACATAAAGTCACTGTTCAATCTTAGCCTTACTACAGGATATGTACCCAAGGAATGGCATACAGCAACAGTGGTCCCACTCCACAAAGGTGGTGCCACAATGGACCCCGGAAACTATCGCCCTATAAGCCTGACTAGCTTGGTCTGCAAAGCTATGGAGCGTATCATCATGAAACTCATAAACAAAGACATTGGGAACCTCCAAATACTGGATCCTACTCAATTCGGCTTTGTTAAGGGCAGATCTTGCCTCTTGAACCTGGTCAACTTCTTTGAAACAGTCACCAAGGCCATAGATGAAGAGAAGGTAGTCCACACAGCCTACCTGGATCTCGCAAAAGCCTTCAACACAATACCTCACTCGGGCATCATAAATAAGCTCACCAGCTTAAATATCAACCCCTATGTCACAAGATGGGTTGCAAACTGTCTCAGGGATAGAACCCACATGGTCAGAATTGCAGGTGCCATGTCAGACTCTAAACCAGTTACAAGTGGCGTCCCACAAGGCTCAGTCCTGGGACCTCTCTTGTTCGGTATATATTTCTCTGAGGTACAGGCTAACATGGGAGGACTATGGCTGACCAAGTTCGCAGATGACTGCAAACTGGGTGCCATAATCGACTCACCGACTGACACAAGCATCCTCCAAAAGGGTCTCACAGAGACGGATAACTGGTGCCAGAGCCATGGCCTAAAGCTAAATGCCAAAAAGTGCATAGTCATCCCCTTTGGGAAAAACAAAGTGCCCACAAATTACCACATAGGTGGTAATCCATTAAGTATGGAAGAAGTAATTAGGGATTTGGGGATCCAAGTAGATAGCAATCTCTCCTTTGACAATCACATTGCCAAAGTGGTTAGAAAGACCTTCTATATAGCCCACCTTATCATGAAAGGGTTCACATCTAGATCAAGAGAGGTCATTGTGCCCCTCTACTCATCACTCATCAGGCCCATAATTGAATACAATGCCCCATTTGGGATGTACCTTACCCGACACCTGCAGCAACTGGAAAGACCCCAAAAGTACCTCACCAAGAGGATCAAGAGACTCAAACAGATGCCCTACGCAGTTAGGCTAAAGAAACTCCAGCTCTACTCAGTTGCTTACCGCCTACTCAGAGGCAATCTGTGCCTGACATATAAAGCCATGTCCAACCCAGAATTAATGGACATGCTCCACCTCAGGAAATCCAAATCCCTTAGAGCTACATGCTCCAGGGACTTAAACCTCAGTACAGAAATAAATAGGACATGCTGGAGGGACAGATTCATATCCCAGAGGCTCCTTTCACTCTGGAACAAAATCCCAATCCATGTTAGGCAGAGTCCCTCAATGACCCTCTTCAAGAGAAATCTTGATGAGTGGATGGGAGATCGTAGGTTTACCCCTGGGATCCCTTCTGTGTCCCTACTAGACAGAGGCACAGTAAACTAACCTCAAAAGGGCTATCTTCTGTGACCTACAATACAGAGGCACAGTCAACTAATCTAAAAGGGTGGCGAAAGCCAAACACACTCCGGCTAGGCTTATAAATGCCCTAGGGCAGATAGCCTAGTATCAACCTATGAACCTATAAGACAAAAAGAGCAACTGTGATGGACAGTCACCCTGGAACATTTCCCTTTGAATCTTTATCCCTGGAATTATAATTTCTCCTTTACCATGGCTTAACTGCAAAATGGTTTGCTACCATTCATGGTTGCTGTGATGTAATTGATCAGTGTAGGGTGAATCTTATACATTTTAAGCACTCTTTTATCCATGAACTTGGGATACTGTCAAATGTCGGCACAGTGGACTTGCCGCAACAACCGTTAGGTGCCCCGAACTGACATCAGCTGCAGCTTGGGTGCCCCAC
>NC_056746.1:430349926-430364926 GCF_019279795.1 Protopterus annectens
AGCTGCTTGTCTCCATTAGGGACATAGGTACCAGACCAGGAGTGAATTTCTGATTCCTCATTTACTGGGCCAGGTAATACTTGAATTGGGATAGAGAAGGGGTCCTGCAGGAGTCCTGGGTTTTATTTTTATTTCAAAGGAGACAGCTTTAGGGTTAAACCTTACTTACCAGAGAGGACATTACTCTTGGAGGGGGGCATTCTTCCATGTTACTGAGGACCAGATGCAGTATGTTCATGCCCCTAGTGGGCATTTGGACTATCTAGTCTAGAGTATTTCTGTTGACAAAGTCCAGGAATCTCTGGGCCTGCAAGTCTGAGGTCATGTATGATTCCCAGTTTATAGCTGAGTAGTCACTCATGAATATGGTATTGGGTTGAATAGCAAGTGTCTCCAGCAAGTTTAAATATATATTATGGGTTTCATGAGTCATAGTGGGAGACCTATAGCTTGCAAAGATATGGTATATGACTCTGTCTATGGTAATTTGGACTTGGATGATCTCAAGCACATCATCCTGTTTGGCCAGCCTTGAGGTATGTTTACTTTGGATGTAAACCAGGTGTGGAGGAATGAGTACTGATTAGCCCAATGTATATATGCTAGTCATTGTGACACTCATGAAAGTATCCCTTAAAATCATTACAGTACAGCTGCAATCAGTTTTCTCAAGATGTTTATGCCTTACCTCATGACTGAAGTTATGTTGCTCAAGCAGAGTCGAATGACTGTGATGTTATTTTGATTCTATAGTGTTCCCTCCCACATATGTGTGTTTAACACATTCACTGCATGTAAGGAAATGTGACAGCTGTACACATACACTGCACGTAAGGGAATGTGACAGCTGATTGAGAACTCTTTCTGCCGCTCCTGATAGAATGAAGAGCAAGTTTTTCAGCAAACCTGGAGTTTGCCATTTTCTCTACCATTGTGTGACCATGGAGTAGGTACCTATTACTTCATGGGGTGTGGTCTCTGTCCACAAACAGGTGCATGGGTGGGGTGACCCCAGAAAAAACAAACAAAGCAAAAAAAAAAAAAAACAATAAAGAATCTTTTCATAATGAATGACTTTCAACTAATTTGTATCAGGACTCAAATAAATATCTTTCAGTCGCATCCTCCACACACACAACATTGTCCACAACTACAGGATTTACATGATAACATTAAGATGCTGGTGAATACATATCCACTGACACTATGTGAGATAATGGGTCACTAAACCTATCCCCTCCAACAGGATATTAGCATGTATAGATGTACAACATCAGCAGTTTTGAACTCTGAATTTGTGCATTTGAGGGCTTAACACCTGAGGTGGAGTGAGATGCATTTTGAAGAATAAAAATACCAAGGTGCCAGTTAAAAATTAGAACCTACAGGTGCTGTATGGAACAAGATTGAGGGGTGCTGCTGCCTAAGGCAGAGCCACTTGAGGGGTGCTGCTTATGACACAGCCACAATGATGCTGTACCATTCATCTTCTGAACTGCAAATGTACATTACTCAGCTTAATATATTTACATTTATAGATAGACAACAATGGCAGAGAACTACCGATTCAGTATGTTTCGGAGTATTCTACTTTCTTACTTGAAGCAGGAAGAGATATGCTATTTGGTATTCAAATTTTATGCTACGTAAACATCCAGATATTTGGATGGACGTCCTTAATTTTCAAGGGCCTGTATGCCTATCTTTAATGTCTTCAGGATGAGGGGCATAATTATATGTCTGGTCATTGATACATGTAATTTTTTTAGATATAGACATATGCGACTGTATGTAATGCAGCAGATGCAGATATTGTTATGCAGCAAACAGAAATCTGGTGCAGATATACAAGTTGCTCCATGGCAGAAGTTGGATACTTTTGCGATTGACACTCAGAAATGTGATCACTGAGTATCAAACCTATAGTGAAACAACAGTAATCAAACACTTTGTTTCAGTCAAAGCATTCTTACAGGGTGCTTTTCTTGCATCCCCAGAATGGTGGACTATAACTCTACACTCCTGCTGTTTAAAAATACTAACCCCAAGATTGCTATATCTTGAAAAAAAGAAGTAGATTCTTCAAGATATCTCAGTTCTGATCTTGAGACATAAATCAAATGAATTAGGCATTTGTGATTGCATATTATAGTGTTCATAACTTAAAATTAAGCCAGATACCCACGCATTGCATGTTTTACCTGCATTATTCAATAATGGAAGCATACATGCATCCACCTTTATACATGTATATTTGTGGCTGGTAAAAATGTTCTGTATTGCTGTAAATACGTGTACCATATTAAATATCAGCATTCATATCCATAGGTGACGTATGTCTTCACATAATATAAACAAATAGTTCACATGCCGCAAACCATACATTTGTAATAGTAGCATTAATTTTATGGAACACTGCATATGTCAAGTTTCCAGGTGAGAGGAATGTGTGCTTTGACATTATTTAGCACCATAATTGGTGGAAACACTGCACATAAGCAAGTAGATGGTGGTTACTGATGAATGCTATGATAGTATACTCAACAATGATGTACAAAAGATGCAGTGTAAAACACACACACACACACACACACACACACACACACACACACACACACACACACACACACACACACACACACACACACACACACACACACACACACACACACACACACACGCACACAAATATAAAAGTTTGAAGTTTCAAAACATTGAACTGCAAATGGTCGAGACCATAAGATCGAAGTTTTGAAACTTTGAAAGGTTTGAATGGAGATTGCTGTACAGCGTGGTATGGGAAATTTACTATTTTCCTAACTGTAGTCCGATATCGGAGTTGGTATATTTATTTAGCAGAGGGTGTGGGGGTGCAGGGCGATTGCCCCCTGCAAAAACATAACATTTTTTTTGTTTTCAGTTTTTTTATTACAATTTTGAAGTTTCAAAACTTCGATCTTATGATCTTCACCATTTGCAGTTCGAAGTTTTGAAACTACAAGCTTGTGAAGTAGATCCCTATATGTGTGGTACCACCTCAATAGGTCAACACACCAGAATATTAACAGCAAAAAGTTAACTGCAAAAGGTTGACATAGGGAAAAGGTCGACAGTTTTGCGAGATCGACAATCCTCAGGTGAGGGAATATTCTTTTTCTATGGGGATTGTGTTATCTCGGAGTTAGTATATATAATTATTAGGGGATGTGGGTGTATGAGTGGCTTGCCCCCTACAAAAAATGTTATTCTATTTTTTTGCTGGTTAAATGTAGCAAGAATTTTACTTGCACATGCGTAGTTTAGTGTCAGAGTTTCCAATGTCAACCTTTTGAACCTTTTGTAATCAACTTTCTTGTTGTTGACATTGTGGTATGTTGACATAGTGAGGTAGAGCACAAATACGCGCTCGAGAGACTTGAACCTCAGCACTGAAATAAATAGGACATGTTGGAGGGACAGATTCATAACCCAGAGGCTCCCTTCACTCTGGAATAAAATCCCAGTCCAGGTTAGGCAGAGTCCCTCATTGACTCTCTTCAAGAGGAATCTTGATGAGTGGATGGGAGATCATAGGTTCACCCTGGGTATCACTTCTGTGTCACTGTTAGACAGAGGCACAGTATACTAACCTCGAAAAAGGGCATAGCAAAATAAATTTAAAATGGGTGGCGAAAGCCAAATACATTCTGGCTAGGCTTATAAATGCCCTAGGGCAGTTAGCCTAGTATGAACCTATGAACCTTTATATATATATATATATATATATATATATATATATATATATATATATATATATATATATATACACATACACACGCACATATATGAAGACCTACTCTGATACTGTAACCTCACAGTATGGCTTTATTTTTTAGTGCTACATGTGTAGTCATAGCATCCTAATAAAGATACATGGAGTCATGTCAGTTCCCATAATGCTATATATGTAAGCTGACACCAAACATAGGAAACTGCTCAGCAGCAGGGCTGCGACAGGTGGACTGCAGTACTGGCAATCCATTCAATGGGTACACAGCTTCTGGTAGAAATCTGGGGGGAGTTACTGTTTGCAATCTTCTGCCAGCACTTCCCCTTCCCATTTTTCATGTATGTTCAAGGTCGTCCCTTTACATGCCCTTAACATCACCTTGTGTGCCAGTACCAAGGCCCCTGTCTTTTCTGCTATTTAGTGAGAAAAGCTTCATTCAGCTCCTTTAGCCTGTGGTCATACCCACCCCTTTCTGGCCAAATGTACCCACCACTTTCTGGCCAAATGACATGACTTGTGTTCCTCTGCACTCTTTTTCAAGAGTTTGAAGACCCTTTCCTTGTTTCTTCTCTTGTGAGGGATGATTTCACTGTTATATGATTGTCAGCTATGACATTCCTCAGTTTCTGCCTTACTCACTCTTGGTTTTTCATTCTCAGGAGGACCCAGCTGGCACAGAACTCTGCAGAGGTACACTTGGAGAAATAAGCCTCTCTTCCACATCTGTCATCCTGTCAATATCCACTGAATTTTAAATGTTTTTTATCATCCTCTGAGGAAGTAAAAGTGACTCTATGACTCTTGTGGCAGATATCATTTCCTGAGCTGTTTCATTTTTTTGGTGAAGCCTTCTTTCTGTTCACCTTCTTGTCTTCCCTTTCATCCAGTGGATGTTTAACTAGGCTTTTCTGGTAGTTGAGGCTTTGGTTATAGAGCTGAGAGCTGGGGATAAACATTTTTTCTTTTTTTTTTTGTTTGTGGGGCTGGCTTCATTGCAAGAAGGCCTTACTTCCCTCTTGGTCTGGTAGCTGGCAAGCACTGTTCAAGGCCTGCAATGCCAGGTCATGTAGATGGTAAAAGCTTCTGCCAACATTTACCTAGGCTAGATTACAGACTACTCTTTGATAAATGCAGCCATGTGGCATTAATCAATGTAATCCCACACTACCATTGCATGGAATGAGTGACCTGGCAGCAGCAGTTCACTCCCATCCATTCCCGATCACTCAATCCAGAACCCACATCCACTGTGAAACCTTGACTTGTATGATGAGAATCTACTTCTTTCTCTGCAGTAGAACTGGCAGTCCACTGAGTTTTAACTAACTCTTTAAGGGTTCCTAGCCTCAAAAGAACTATCTTGCCTACCTCTTGGTAGCTTTTAGTACCCATGAAATCTCTGCTGGTTCATTCATTTCTATTGGAGGTGAGAGTCACACTCCAATAGTGGTGTCACCATATGCTTTTTTAGTCACATGCCTACATCCCTTACCTTGCCATGGATGTGACTTCTGCAAAATGCTCAACTAATGGGGCACATGTGTGCTTTCACAAATGCTATCTTTTGGTTTGTAGTGTTAGATTACACAATGTGTGCACAGTCATCCTGGTCTTCCCAAAGGACCAATTGTTGCTCTGTCGCCCATGGTAGCACCTGCCAGACAATTCTCACTTCTTCTATGATACTGCCTCCATTTCCATGGCCACTTGTAGAAAGTGGACTCGTCATCATCGGACAAAAGTCAGGACGTTATCTCTTTGAGTCACATAGCTGGCCAAAGCAGTTCCCCAAGTTTTGTTCTGTGTTACAAGCTTTTTGTTCTATCAGACTAAAGAGATGCTTGTAAGTGAGGTAGCTTTCCCCTGAAGACTGCTACTCTACAGTCAATGGACTGTGCCACTCCCTGCTACTCCACTGTGCTGTGCCCCACTCTGCTACTCACATACATTGGGCTATGCCAGCTTCTACTACTCCACAGCCACTGGAGTGTGCTTCTCCCTGGTACTCCACAACCATTGGACTGTGTCACTCCCTGTTACTCCAGAGCCACTGGACTGTGCCATGCTTATTAATCCTTATTTGTATTCAAAGTAGTTTAGATCTGCAGTCACTAGGGAGTAGCAGAGAATCCAGTCACCAGGGGAAAAACTGAAAGCTATTCCAAGTGTTTCTGATAAAAACTCTGCTTGCCTTTGTGCAATCAACTTGTTATTATCTTCACAAAGCCTTTTCCTACAAAACCACACCCAGATATGGACAGTGATGTGCTGGGCAGAGATTAAGGGCAATATCTTCCAACTGAAAGATGCAGTTAACATAAGAATACTGTAATTACCATATATTTGTTTGTATATAAGCACTGATCCACAAAAGGCAATGCAAGCTTAGTTTCATTTAAGTGCTTCAGCCCTAAGCACTGTATAAAACATTATGGAAATAGACCTTATGAAAAACAAAGACTAGTGAAAAACAAATTATCATACCAAGTTGTTAACTTTCAGAGAGTAAATATTAATATATATCACGAAATAAAATGAATAAAAAACAAAAAATGTAAGAGGTTATGCAAATATATAAGAACATTAAGATTTTTGGAATGCTATAACTTATTATAATGCCCATGAATATTCAAATAAGTAACCTTCTAATGAAGAAATTGTTCAGTCTGATACAAAAATAGGCACTTTGCTGTTGGAACATAGTCAACCAAAGCTGAGTTTCTAGCACATAAGGTGACAAAACAACCCCATAAAAAAGTATTTCAGCAATAACAAGAATAAAGCGTCAAGTGCCATGTACAGTCCATTAAAACTCTGGCTTGAAACACAGTATTTTGAGTAGACCAGTATCATTGTGATGCTGGAAATGAACTCCAGTATTAAATTGATAAAGATGCATTAAGTGCTTAAGAAGGCATGAAATAACTTTATAGCAGTTCAGAACAATGTAGCAACCTGAAATGAAATAGCAGATACCATGAACTAATGCTCAGGATTTATAGAGAAATAAAGCTTTCATAAATGAAAGAAACCATTCAACATTCATGGTGTAATGTATTTTGGGAACAAGTGTATGACAAGGTCTGCATCAGGCAGGCAGATAAATGGCACAGTGCTACAGTGTAGCAACCAAACCAAAACAAAGTACTAAGTATCTGACATTGCATCTCCATACAATGATGGGCCATGAGCAAGATAACACAATTTCCAGTGAATTCTTCACATTATCTCTAAATGTTGTTTTTAGATAAGCAAATAGCTGGAAAATGAAACTCAGAAAGTTGAAATCTGTTTGTCAAGTTTGTCATAGGCAGTTCTCTTAGACTCCAGATATACTATAAAGAGAAAATGCAGACTAAACTATTCAGAACATCACATGACACTCAATATTTCATAGAAAGGAAGCCTTAAAAGGTTTGCAAGCACATTTCACGTGACCATATCAGTTAGCTATAATACACCATTCTGAAGTGTTATTATAAGATGTTCCACTGTCAAGTATGCAGCCTTTTTTATCTTATGACTAATGATCTCCTATCCTTTTACACATTAAGGAAGGAAGATAAAACGTGGACATTTCTATTAACAAACAAGCTATCCCAAAAGCTATGTTCTAAAATAAGTCAGCAAAGGTTTTCAGTACCATGTTTGTTAAATCAGTGAAACTGAAGAAAGTACTCTGTGATGCCAAAGGATGTGCAGTAGGTAGCAATGAACTGGAGGAAACAAATCCCCAGTAAACACCAGAAGCAAACTGCATTCTGTTTACCTGTAGTGAAGAGCAAACACAGGGAGACTGCTAAATCACAACAGACCAGCCTTCCTTTACACAATCCCTCAATATACGAAAATAACACAGTCTAAGGCTATTAATGTTTAGAATAGTGATCCAATATTTACAAAGCAAAAATAAAGCTAGATGAAACTTGTAGTGTGCATGGAAACCACTACTGACTGTAGAAGGAAACTTAACATTGCAAAGTACAAGACATATGATTCCATAAACAAAGCATCAAACTGTGAAAGCAAAGCTCTATGGATTACACCGAAAAGGAACATTAGATTCACTACTGTGCCATAATGAAAGCATTGATCTCATCCAAACTGACCTCTAGCTCTATTCTAAAGTTAGTATATTTTCTTCTGTCTTTCTTATAGTTGTTAGTAAGATTAAAAAATAGAAATTGAAAAAAAAACCCCCTGACAAAGCAATGATTCTAGAATCTGTATGTACAAGTCTGGCAACTAAGGTTAACTGCGATCTCCTGTGCTTATAAGATCTTTGAAATAGGAGAGTTTTGAGGAAAAGAATTCAGAAAGTTTCTTTTTTAATTGGGGTACACCACTGATCCGTATGGAATTTTTCATACTCAGCTTAGGCACACACACTAACTGACTTCCTCAGATTCACACCGTAGGCAAAAGGAGCCTTAAGGGAATCAACCACTGGGCAACAGGGAGACGTTTGTTAAAAGCTCAGATCCTTAATTCTCTGTTCTGTGTGTCAGCCTATAGGATTTATCCATAATTTGGATATAGGACTTTCTAAATTTAAAAATGGGGATTAAGTCTTAACTAGTAAAGGCATTTTGGATCTTTAAAAGTGGAAAATAATGCAAAAGTGGCCTTCAGTCCTGAGAATGAAAACGGTAGATAAAGAGATTTCACATATAATATTTACTAATACTTTACAAAAGAGTCTTGTTTACAAAAGTAAATATAGAAATCAAAACAAAAATTTCAATCATGAAATCATGATTTAGTGGTTGAATTGGAGTTTAGAATGGTATGACCATAAGGCCTTAAATGAGCTTGGAGGAATAGTTCAAGAGTTTACCTTTTCTGGCAACTGTCTTTCAAATGTGGAAAATTATATCTGAATGTTTTCTTTCAAGTACTGATAAGAACATTTTAGAATAACATAAATATATTTTTAAATATGTGTAAGCCTATGTATACAGAATCTTAATTTTTATTATACAGTAGCAATTCTGTCTCTTTCTTTAAATATATGTGTCAGAACTGGGTTAATGCGTTAGAAATATTCTATTTTATATAATGCAACCCCATTTCAGTTTTTTAAACATAACAGAATGTATTTTATAGTCTGTAGTTGTATGATGCATTTTACACTTTGCATTAATATCCCGTTGCAATAATTCTGATGTTTTCTGAAAAGCAATAATTTATTTTGATATAAAAATGGAAGCCCAGCAGAACATTACAAATCATCAAAGAAATGATATTCTAGTAAGATCTGCATAAATGCTTATTCAGTTGATAATGACAGAGTAGAGGCAGAATGTATACAACTACTATTCAGAAAGAATTTAATGTATAACCAGCCAGAACACTTTGTATGATATCTGCATGATCCGTGAGAGTCATTTCAATTACATTTCTGTCTCTAAGGTAAATTTATCAACTGGGAATCGGGTGAAATCAGGAATACTTCAGAATTTCTCAGATCAGAACTATAGCTTAAAATTACACAATTCAACACTGTAGTTCTAAGATCCAAACCATCATTCTATGGGGATCCAATATTTGTCAGCTTGGGAGCACATGGTTAACAGACCACATTGCTTTGCCAAGGATGGTCTGCACATGTTCCCTCTAGGCTTATAAATACTGGCTAAAACTTTATCCACCCCCATAATGACTTTTTTAGACAATGCCAAATTGACAACCCCACCAACATAGCAAAATCAACTCAACTGAACCTCAAGGAAGGTGGTACTGCTTAATGCCAGGAGCCTAAATAAAAACTTAAACAAGCCCTCCTCACACTTGAGAATATAGACGTCTGTCTTTCCAAGACATGGCTTAAAGTGTCAGCCCACTATTGGCTGCAACATACTGGACCTCGTACTCACAAATACAGGAGAACTTTGCCACCCCCACCAATGTCTTGTCCCCCTTCATTAGGACTGACCATGCAACTGTCTGCTTTTAAAATCAAAATCAACTCTGTAATTCCAGTAAAACCAGTAACAGGAACCATTCCAAGGCAAACTACATTTCATTAAGCGATGGTTTGCCAAAAATCCATGCCCCTCCATACCACCAAGAACACAGTAGCCTATGCCGAGTCATCCTCAGAAGCTCTGTACACCCATGTTAAAGGCTGCAAAGAGGCTGCTGTACCTACCAAATGTAAGCCCTGAACCAACCCTAGAAGCAAACTGCCCTGGTAGCATCCCAAATTAAACAAAATATACAACAAAAAGAAAAAAAAATTATGGCAAAAATCATAAAGGGTAATTCCCATAAAGATAAAAGCTCTTTTATCAAACTAAATTGGTGACTAAGAGGACTAATTAAATCAAACAAAGCAACCTTGAGGTTAAGATAGACTCCCAGGTGAAAGATAACCATAAGGTCTTCTTCAGCTATGTTAGAAACCTCAAGGACAGCACACAGCAATGTGCTGAACTGGTAGTTAATAGTGTCACATTCACTGAGTCTGCTAGCATAGTGAACCTGCTAGAGGATAACTTCAGTTCCAACTTTACTCCCATATCACCCCGAACTATCCCCCAAGAAATACCCTCAAACATAACCCTCTCAAGTATAACTAGGGAGTATGGACTGGCTGCACTCCCTAAAGCCAAGAACACAGCCTCTATGGCCCCAATAACATCATGGGATGCCTCCTGAACAGTCTGAAATACAACTTATCAGGAACCCTGGAGTCACTATTTAACTATAGTCTTAAAACAGGCTTTATGCCATGAGAATAGATGACTGTGATGGTTGTCCCCCTTCATAAGGGAGGACCTTCAACAGATCTTGAAAACTACAGACCCATTAGTATGACTAGTCTTATTTGCAAAGCCATGGAAATGATCAACAAGGACATAGGAGACCTCCAGACACTGGATCCATTCCAGTTTCACTTTGCTAAAATAAGGTCATGCTTAATGAAACTGGTGGCATTCTTTGAAAATGTCACTAAGGCAGTGGATGAAGGGAAAGCAGTCAACACTGCCGACCAAGATCTGGCTAAAGCATTTGATACAATACGCTATTCGGGAATTGTCAACAAATTTATGGAACAAGGCATAAACCCCTTTTGAACATGCTGAATAGCTAGTGGGCCCATGGATAGGACCCAAGAGGTTATGATCAGTGAGACCCCCCACAAAGAGGCCAGTCACCAGTGGAGACCCTCAGGGCTCTGTGCCAGACCTGCTCCTCTTTGGTATCTATTTCTCAGAGGTCAAAGCCAATGTCAGTGGCCTCTGGCTGACCAACTTCATAGATTTTATTTATTTATGTAACATTTGTTTGTCGGGAAAGTTCAACTAGACACAGGTCCTTTTTCAGTGGAGGGCCAGGAAGAAAAGCTCCATGAGTAACAGTAAATTTTAGTGCACACATTACAATAATCAATAAAGTATAAAGTAAACAAAATGCAGTATACATAATAAAATACAAATTTGTTACATCTTGACAACAAAACCTAGGCTCTGAACATAGCTAGTACTATTTGTAAAGTATGACTTATTTCAAGATATAAGGTAAAGACAGGTTGGTAGGAATAAACTATTAAACACCGGGGAAGAAGTTGGATATGGTTGGGGTATACTCTGATGTATCAGAGCATTCATGAGGGGTTAGTACAGGAAAATAGCCACTTATTTTTT
Source organism: Protopterus annectens (assembly GCF_019279795.1). Classification (NCBI taxonomy): domain Eukaryota; kingdom Metazoa; phylum Chordata; order Ceratodontiformes; family Protopteridae; genus Protopterus; species Protopterus annectens. The sequence goes on from NC_056746.1 coordinate 430,361,345, forward strand.
AGACAAACTTTAAGTGATGGCTTAAAGTGGTTAGTGGATGAGATTGAGGGAATGGATTTAGAAAAGGAGTTCCATATATGAGCTATATAGTTAGAAAATAAAGATTCTCCTGCAGTGTTGTTGGCTTTGGAGACGGTGAGTAAGTTCTTATTGTTAGAGCAAAGTGGTCTGCTGGAACTGTAAGGAAGGATGAGGTTTTGTAGTGTAGGGGTTCTGGTTGGCTGTGTTACAATTTTGTGAGTTAGAGAGAGTTGATTGTAAATAATAATGTTAGGAAGCTCAAGCCAGTCTAGTATCCTTAAAGCTGTACAATGATGTGTTCTATATGTGCAGTCAGATGCAAACTTAACAATTTTATTATAACATGCTTCTAGCTTAGATAAGTCAAAGTTTTGCTTAGATTAGTTAAAATTGGAGAGGCATATAGTAGTGTGGAGAGCAGATGGGTTTGTGCTAATGTAATTTTGGCCATTGTGGTCAGGAACCTTTTGTGTCTATATAGACTTCCAAGTTTCTTACAGACTTTTTTATACTTAGAGAGACATACATGCAAGTCAAATTTTAGGTTATTGTCTACTTCCAATCCAAGAAGCTTTGTATGGGTTGTCATGGAGATGACAATATTGTCTCTGCCTATTATGTTAAATGGTGGGCATGAGACAGATGTCTTGTTAGGTTGGAAGAGTAATTTAGTTTTGTTTGGGTTCAGGATTAGATGGGCATTGGCTAACCATGTTTCAATAGAAGGGAAAGATTCCTGTGTTTGAGAATGAAGAGTTGATAAAGAAGTGGCAGCACCATGGGAGACGGTGAGAAGGATAGTTAGTACATCTATTAGTTTGGAATGGGAGACCAGATCAAAAGCTTTTGAGAGGTCTAGAAAGATGGCAGATACAAAATTGTTGTTATTCCTGTGATGATTATTAGTGAAGGATAAGAGAGCTGTAGTGATACTATGTGATGGGCGAAACCCATGCTGAGTGTTTGCGACAAGGTTATTTGTAAGTAAGAATTTCATGACCTGGAGATGAATAAACATTTCAAGTAGCTTAGAAAGATGAGAAAGAATAGCAGTTTGCTGATAGTTTGTCAGTTCTGTGAAAGGTCCTCCTTTATGAAGTGGGATTACATGGGAAATTTTCCACAGTTGAGGAGACCTTGTTTTTGTCAATGGATCTATTTATAAGGATTGATACTGGGAAGTCTATAGATTCAGCTGCAATTTTGAGATATTCAGTGGGTAAGTTATCTACAGCAAGTGTAGTAGGTTTTAGTTTCTGGAGTAGTTTTTTTATAGTGACTGCAGGAACTCAGGAGAAAGAGGCATTGCTAGTTGTAGACTTGGCTGGTTTGGTATTAGGAGTAGGGGTTTGCTGCTTGGAAAAGGCAATTATAGATGAAGTAAAATGTTTGTTAAAAATGGTAAATATGCTGTCAGAATTGTTGTGGATGTTTGGGGCTGGTGTAATAGATTTTCCTGGGTGAAGGATTGTTTATTGCCGGCCAGAGTTTTTGAGTGTTTTTTTTTATATCTGTTTTGAATGTTATGATAGAAATTTATTTTATCCTGTTTTATTTGTTTTTTTGCCTTGTTTCTAAGTTCCTGATACTGTTGTTTAGAAACTGCTGTGTTAGTCTTACGCCACAGTTCCCATGCTTTATCTCTAGTTTTCAGAAGGGCCCTAGTATCTCTGCTTAGCCAGGGGGCAAATTTGATTTTACTCGGATGGTTCTACAGGGGCATGTGCATTTAATATATCTAAAAAGCATTTATTAAAGTGGTTCACTGCGTCATCTAGGTCAAGGTATTTGAGTGGAGTCCAATTGCAACTGCAACTTTGTAGGTCAGCTAGGAAGTTGTCAAGATTAAAGTTATGTTTTTTTCTGAGTTGTTTAAACATAGTAGGTTTTGGTGGGAATATGTGTTGTCGTATAAGAAATGTGGGTAGGTGGTCGCTCTGACCATCAGGAAGTCAACCTGATTGGAATGAGTGAGAGGAATTATTTAGGAATATCCAATCCAAGGTTGATTGTTTTTTACTAGCTTTATCTATTCGGGTAGGTTTTTGAATAGTTTGTGTAAAACCATGCAAGTTTATGTGATGGATGGGGTGATCTGTATCAAATGCAAACCAGTCTAAATTAAAATCACCCAGTATGAATGTCTCGTGACTAAGGATACTACTTGCCCGGTGCAATAGATATTCTATAACTGGGGCATTATTTCCAGGTGGGATATAGCAGACAATTATATTAAGTGTTTTTCTTGAATTTATAGTTAGTGTGATATAGATGATTTCTGCACTTTCAAGTTGTGGGGTTTTGCAGTCAAGGAAAGTTAAACTGAGATGGTCTTTAAAGAGGATAGCAACTCCACCTCCTCTTTTGTTGAGTCTGTCCACCTGTAGTATGGAGTAACCTGCGGGTAGTATTTTTTGTACTTGGTTTTAGCCATGTTTCAGTGATTATTACTATGTCTGGGGAATATGTGGCTAGAGTGGGATGGAGGGTGTCTAATTTGTTGGCTATACATCTAATGATCATTAGCAATAGGTCTGATTTTTTTTCTGTGTAGGATCAGAAGTGTAGGGGTGTTGAGACTAGAGTGGCAAGGATGGTTGGTGTTATCTGAGAGTGGTCCAGAGTTTCGGTGGATGTCACCACTAAGCAGTAGCCTAAAGTAATGCTGGTAAGTAGTGAGATGATTGCAAACTGGAAGCAGGCATTTATTTAATCCCTTCAAGATGAGAATACCTTTCAGGAAATTCTAACAAAAGCAATTGGTGCCAAAGCCATGGCAATAAGAAAATCCTTCCATGTTGCTTAACTTATAAGTAAGGGTATGGCATCTAGGTCTGCAGAGGTCATCATACCACTGTACTTGGTTCTCATCAGACCCATTATAGAGTATAATGCCCCTTTTGGTATGTACCTGACCAGACACATGCAGCAATTGGAACATCCACAAAGGTTCCTTAGAAAAAGAATACAGGGACTAAACACAAGTTATTACACAGATCACCTCAAGGTCTTGTCTATTTTACTTTGTATCATATAGACCACAGAAAATTGATCTTTGCCTGGCATGCAGGGCATTCCTGGACCTTGTTTTGATGAGCCTTTTGCAGATTTGCAAAACAAATATCATCATGAGTACTTGATCAAAAGACATACATTTTGCTTGTGACATAAATAGGACATATTGGAGACAGATATGTTTCTTAGACAATTCCCATTCTCTGGAACAGGCTATCCAATCATAGGAAGTAGAGTTCCTCCCTAATCTTATTTAAGCTCAGCTTGGAACAATGGATGAATATTCAGAAATTCACCACTGGTCTGGTGCCTATGTCTCTGATGGACATAGGCAGTCAGTAAATCACACCTATATAAATCTATAAACCAAAGTTTGTGGGTCACATTTGGGTTGCATGGCTATACTTATAAGAGCCCTAGTGGTTATTAGTCCAGTATACATCTGAGAACCTAAAAAATATACACAGAAGGTTTTTTTACCACACTGGTAATCTCAAAAGTTTGATGGCTACAGTATAGCAAATGAATCCTGAGACTCTGCTGTGA
>NC_056746.1:430369926-430422426 GCF_019279795.1 Protopterus annectens
GGGTCTGTATTATGAGATTGAAATCCCGTTTCCGCGAACACCACAAGACCGACACTTATAGCGTGAACTACAGTAATGGCGAATGTTCAAAACCACGAAACACAAAATGTCGAAGTGTCATTGTTTGCCCGTCTGTAGTATAGCTCCGTAAGGTAAGTGTGCGATAGTTAAGGACCTTAGGGTTAGGGTGTAGGTTAAGGTAAGTGCATAGATAGGTAATGTATGTAAGGTTTAGTGTAGGGTTAGAAGTAGGGTTTTGTTAAATGTATGTGTGTGGATTATATGTTTTGTTTGGGTATATGTCTGTAGGGTAAGTGTGCGACAGTTACGGACATTAGGGATAGGGTGCAAGTTAAGGTAAGTGCATAGATAGTAATGTATGTAAGGTTTAGTGTAGGGATAGAAGTAGGGTTTGGTTAGTATATGTATGCGTTTTATTTATTATGTTTGGGTGTGTAGTATGTAGCGCGCGATGGTGTTGGCCGACTATGACGGTTCGAGATTTGAAAATTCGGGGTTTAGGGGGTTTGGCGTATTTGCAGTCTGCTCTATGTGTGTTGGTGTTGTGGTGTTCGATTATACGGGTTTTCGATGTCGTAATATAGACCCCTTAAAATTCAACACTTTTAATATTTAAGTCCTCAAAATTTTTCTCTTAGCAATTTCAAATGATCTCTGTGGGAGTTTATCAAGCTACAGATTAAACAAAAAATACAACCTGGGTTTAATACAGCCTAATCAGCAACAAAGGCCAGACACTAGTATGTATAGAGAGAGTGGTAAATTGTAATTAACCAGGTTTGCCAGCAACTGGCTGTTTTTGATTGGTGAGGTATGTTAACCAATAGGGAGATATGATTATTAGTCTATGGCTTCTTAGCTCTCAATGTGAAAGAAGCAATGAGTTTAAATAGAAAATTGGTTAATCATGTTGCGTTAGGGTAAAGCAAATGACCAATCAGAACTGTGGAACTAAATCCTGGAAAGCCAGAGAAAGTGAGTATGCTACCTTCTTCAATGCAAGGCTAGATGGTCAGGTTTTATCAGTGTAGTACATCATGGACTTCACTTTCTCTGTTTTTTGAAAGTCCTTCAAATGAATCCCAAAAGTGATGCTCACATACGTTTGGAATTCAATGATCTGTATTTCATACTTCAAAAACACAACATAGACCAATAATCACACATCCAAATGTGCTTAACTTAAGTTTTCAGTCCACAGATTTTAGCAAGTACAGATAGTGTGTGAGCATTCTGAAATAATGTCATAAGAGCATTTTTTTCACAAACATTAACTTTTGAAGACCTGGATATACAAGTCTAAAGTTATTTGGCCAATCATTACATTACATTACGTACTGTTTTGACAGCGCACTTATGTCATTTAATTCTGTCTGTACATTCTGAACATAATGCTCCAAGGAGCTGCCTTCTGTGTTAATGCCTCAGTACACTTAGATGTCAAGGTGTCTTACCAGTACACTTAAGTACTATTAACACAATTACTGTATTTATGCAGCTGTTTCAAGCTGTGGCTGAAATTGTGTGTTTCAACCGATAAAGCTATGTGAGTTATAAATGAATAACCACAAGGATAATTTTAAATCTTATTTGAGTCTTTTCATGTTATTCTTCATTCTGTGGCACTTTTGCACACAACTCTTAGCATACAGATTGCACTTGAGCACCATACAACTGTAAGGAGGTGTTGTTCCCTTATTTGATACTTTGCAGGGTCTTAAGAGGTCAAACAATGTAAATAAAGAAATAAAACAGGACATGTGGTAACTGCCAAAGGCATTTTCCTCTCCTAAGCATACATAAAATGAAACGCTTTCAGAAACACAGGAAAACAGTCTAACTTAAATTAGTACATTTAAAGCCAAGGCAGTACAAACAAAAACAAACATGATTAATCATTCTTGGTTAATCAGCAATATTTACCTTTTTTATGGGCTTTCTATGACCTCCATTTTCTACTAAAGAAAACCTGCATTGAAAGGTTATGGTTTTCTGCTCTTCTAGCTGAATCATAGATGAAACGCACAAAAATAAATAAATAAATAAATGACCATGTCATATGGTTACTGTGGATGGTTCATGTTTGCAATGAGTTCAGTTATTGTTTCGACAGTAGTACTCAATGGTTTCTGTATGTAAACCAGATGTCTTCCTCCACGGAAGCTTGGTGGTGGGTGTTAACCATTTCATCATACTTGCAAAAACCAAAATGCATCCATTAAATTGTTTTTTCTCCTTGAGATGCATCGGTTTTGGCACATTTATATTAGACGGGTGATGTGCAAAATGCCCTCACCTGTATGACTTGAGGGTGCTTTAAAGCCCACAGCAAGAAAAGAAAAAGACAGTTTGATTAAATCTTTCAAGGCTAATAGGGACTTGATAAACTGAAATCACTGTTATCGTAATACCTGTACTTTTGATGGGATAGGGTATACTTGCTTCAATTTTTCAAGGCAGATAGGCTCTTGATAAAGTGAAATCACTGCTATAGTACCTGTGCTTTTTATGGGATAGGGTATACTTGTTTACAAAAAAATAGAGGAGTACAACTCATGAGTTCCTGAAAACACAGCTAAGTTGGATTCTTGAGTAGTGCAACGCAATTCTTTCATATCTTCTGTAAAAAATATGCATAATATGGATAATTATGATACACTTGCATTTTGTTGATAAGGTAATTCCCTTAGAACACTCTAGTTTTCTATGTATTGCAAGCATAGCAACATAAAGAAATTATGTGATTTGTTCAGGGTCACAGAGTATGCAAGTGGAATCCAATGAAATTAATACCTAAGATTCATGGGACATGGAGCACTACAAAACCATGATTTATATTGTTTCATTTTAGTATCATTGGAATAGGGATGAGTCATAGCCATTTCTTACATCCTGCATGTTGTCACAGAATTTAGTCCACTTTGTACTGATTTTGGCAGGACCACATTCCCAGTTATGAAATACACTAGATGGAATAAAACAATCGCAGGCATTTTTAGATACCCCCCGATGGAATAAAACAATTGTAGGTATTTTAGATACCCCCATTTTCAAAACACAACTTTTTATGACTTCCATAGAGAGATACATGCTCGCAATCCTTGGCTTAAAATACATTTTTTCAAGACAAAAAAAGATGCTGGCTACTTCATTACAGTTTTTTCCAGTTTTCATAAACAGCCATCTGTCAGCAATGACCGTGGTCCATTATCAGGCAGATTCCATTCTATGCCAGCTCTCACATGTAGTGAGTAGCATACAGCTGAAGTGCCATCCTCAGCATGCTGATGGGATGACTTTCCTCTAGGTAGCAACCTTGCTTTGTTGCAGAGGTACTTTTATTGCAATACAGATAAATAATGTAGACACATTGCAACTACCTGTCATTTATGTTTAAGTTTCAAAGATGTGATCACTTTTTTAACAAACAGCCAACAAACCAGTGGTACGTGCCATCAACCTTCAAGAGGGCCATCAATATCAGAAAGGGTAAAGGGTCATCTACTGACACTCTTTTGTCCGCCTCATTTTAAAGTGGCTTCACTTTGTTTCCATACCAAGATTTTCAGCTCAGAAGGAAGAGAAACAGCTGGCCTGTCAGTCTGTTTCATGTGAGACAAGCCTAATATCATGAGGACCTCTCTGGGAATATGAACAAGCAGAAATAGAGTTACACTATTAGATTCTTATATAGTTACCTCTCTCCTTGTTAACTTTACTTTCTCCACAGCTTTAGCTTGTCCAATGGACTCAGGAGGAGCTGGAGCTGTGCTTCCCACAAGACTCTGAAAAAAAAACACACGATGATTTGCATAAATAGTTCCCGTAATGCTCTGCCATATTCAACAAATAACACACAATCTACTACCCACACCAAGCACAATATACTGTCATATTTCACATATTCAGTATGTCAAGCTGCCAGAAAAAAAAAAAAGCAGCTCTGGCTTTCATTTCCAGTGACAATCCAGTAAAACAAGAGAAAGAAATTACAAATATGATGTTACAAACAAATACACATAGATGGTTTGATACCACCAGGGCTTTGATGTGGGCTGATACAGCTAGTCATCACATGAAAGACTAGTATGATGAGGTACTATGGATACCTGCACAAACTGTTATTCTTTTATAAGGGTCTGCAGAGCACATATCACTACAAAAAATAACTTCCTTCCATTTACTTAGGTCTTGAGCAATGCTTTTGGTAGCACCAAAGGACACACTAGAACAATCAGAATTATATGTGGAGGAGAAAATAAGTAATTTAACAATACTTTGCCCTTTTAAACTGTAAAACACGTTGGGGATTTCAACATGCTTTTATCATGAAATAAGCATTTGAATAAAATAAAGTAGGATTATACACTTACTGCCAAAAGAGGTGGAATGTATAGACTTCTTTTCAGCAATGCAACTCACATTGGTCAGATAACGTGCGCTGCACTGCTTAGCATTAATGTGATTCGGAAAAACGCATATTCTGCATGGCTCTAAATTGCAAATCCCACAAAGATTTAATTTGTGTGTCTGCAAATTGCTCACCAAAGCAGTTTAACTACACAGGTGAGCACCATACAAATCCACACAACCTTCTATGGTCTTTTACACACATACAGACAGCCAGGCAGTCACACCAATAGACAAACACACACACATAAAATACATATCTGATTTGTGTGTGTGTGGTACTTGTGCAAGCGTGTGTGTGTGTGTGTGTGTGTGTGTGTGTGTGTGTGTGTGTGTGTGTGTTTGTGTTTTTAAACTAAGCCAAGGAGGCAGCATTTGCCACTGCAGTACTTACTTTTTGGAGCTGTCACAGTCTGTTTTGTATGACATCAGACAGAATAGCAACATAACACTGCACCTACATTGTATCTCTCTGACTGGAGCTGTGACATATTGTACTGCACTTTATAACAACAGAGAAGTAAAATACACAGACACACAGAGGCAAACACACACACACACACACACACACACACACACACACACACACACACACACACACACACACACACACACACACAAAATATGCATGTATGTACACACACAAAGCAAAATTCCTATTATTTAAGCATGCCGTAGCAATTCTGAAACTGCCAGATAATCTTTTTTTCAACTTGCTTGACAAATGTTTGATAGCTGTCTAACTAGCCACCAATCTGCAGCTTATACTAACTAGTTTGGCAGCTATATGACTGCATTGCTAACATTCTGACAGCTCCATGACTAGGTTTGTTACATTTTGCTTTGCATTTTGCTGGATGGAACTGTAGTTTAGCAGTGCACCCATGCTGTACTTCTCTGACCACAGCTGTGTCTTGCAGGAAGTTTCCTGGAGCTGTGACATTTTTGCATTGTGCTTTTGACGAAATGGGAAGTGACATACATACATGCAATGTATTATGCAGGATGTCTATAAATTCCATAGTTTATCTTGAAAAATTAACTTTCATGGTGAGCACTTCACTTTACTGGATTATTTTATTTTGAAATGTTCTTGAAGCAGGTTACTATTAAACTTAACATTCCCAAAAAGTATATCACAGTGTACACTACAAAAAGAATGAAAACCAAACAAAAATAATAATAATGGTACCAATAATAACAATAATAATCATATTTTTAGTAGTTTTGAGTTAAATAAAAAAAAATTAACTATAACTCATATTAGAGAGATTCAGATTATCACAGGTAAATCTCAAAGACCATGAACCTGTATTACATTTATGGTCTGTAGAAAAAATTTGAAGAATTCTTGCAGTGTGACCCTTTACTGTTCTTAACAATAGTTTATCATACTTCTAGTAACAAAACATAAGATTATCAATAAACAAGTTTGTGAAGATATTACTTTAAGTGTTACAGCAGTTAGCGTTGTCACCTCACAGCAAGAGGTTCGCCGGTTCGATTCTTGGCTGGAGAGCCTTCTGTGCAGAGTCTGCATGTCCTCTCCACGGTTGAGTGAATTTAAAGATATGCAGATAGGTGCAAACGTGTGTGGGTGTGCCTTCTTTGAAGGTTGGGTGCCAGGCTGGCAACTCAACACTGTCAAAATTCACTGCCAATCATTAGCAGACCGGAGTTCCGCTGTGGCGACCCCTAAGCAGGAAAAGTCAAAAGACAGTGGATTACTTTAAGACATACTTAAACAATTACCTTAGCAAGACAATTGCTGAACTAAATGTGGTTTGTTAAGAGCAGACTTTGAACATTTGTTGTGGTCATGCAACAAAGTCCAGTTAATGTAGGAAATGGTTCATTTCATGGCAGTAACTTAATTAGGTATAAGCATTTGTTTTACAAGGACTTGCTGTCTCATAGTAATCCTCCTAGGACTTTAAGAATGAAATCAGCACAACAGCCTTATTAGGCTTCAATAGCAAGAAAATAAAATGACTGCATTGAGTTTGAAAAAGAAGCATCTTAAGATACAGATTTAGGGTTAGTACAAAGGACAAAACTATCCTTGATGACAGCTAAGAAAGGCTGCATCACTGAGGCTTCCAGCTAACTAAGTGCTATGAAGAAAACAGTATTCCCAAAAGAATTTGAGATTACGGGAAGTGTTAACTCAGGATCAGGCAAGGATTTTTTTTTTTGCAGAATTGGGACATTGGACCTATTCTTTAAGCCATAGGATAGCAGCTCTCTAGCCTACTCATTCCCTGGTGGAGATGAAAGTTGGGTGTTATGAACTGGATCAGTGTGTAGTTCCTGTGGTCTGTTCCATCCTCCCCTCTTCTCTAGCTAGCTTGTATGTTCCACTATAGTTGTTTGTGGGTGGTGCATTTGCGCAGTCACACACGGTCAACGTGCTGGCACATCACAATCCAGTGTGAGCACACGGTGATATACCTGTACTTTTGCAGGCACCAGCAATGTAGCAAGCCAAGATGCTTACTGCCCACACATGCTGGGTAAGCTAGTGCCGGCCACTCACTCCTACCCTATCCTGCTTTGCCCTCTCAGCATTAGTACTACTAGCCAGACACAGCTCTTTTGGGGTACAGCCACAGTTTTGTCCCTCTGTATCATGGGAAGCAAAGGTAATAATTTTTTAACACAAATATAAGTTCCAAGGAGGAGAAGAATGCAGACTTTGTACACAAAGGCATTGTGACTGTTTTGAAAACAGGCAGAATTTTATAATCATATCCCAAAAGAAAAATGACAAAAACATGGATACTATAAGAACAAAATGTTAGTCTGGAGTCAAAAAAGCATCAAGTATTGTAGCACTAAGTAAAAGTTTTACTCAGAGGCCAGTTCTCACTTCTTGACAAAAGAGACGAAGCAGTATTTTAATTTTAAGGCTTATTTTCTCTATGCGAATGGCTTTTAAAAAGCACCAGCACCTTGATGAAAGGTCAGCCTTTGCAGGCAAGTTACTATGACAGACTGGATAAGGCATACATGCAGCTGGCAAGACCATAGACTCAGTTTCATGCCTCATGGCTTCCTAAATAAGAAGACCCTTGCAGAAAAGTAGCTTGAATGCCACATTTGAAGAGTAGCTACAAAACAATCATAGTTTGGTCTTCAAAGAGTGGGACAGAATCAACATGCATAAAAAAGTTACCCTATTTGTTCTTTATTAATTAGAGTTTTCACAGTCAACCAAATTCATTAAGCAGAGAAACCGTGATGTGGTGAGACAGCAAGGAAGAAAATCAAGATGAACTTTACCTTGCCTTGTTTGCCTCAGGATAGTTCTGTTATAAAGAAGAAATGCATGAACACGGTCTTCAAGTATGAATCATCAAAATGAACCTGCCAAAAATCGGAATTCCAGAACTCTACAACCTGGAAAATACTTGGCTAAAAAAACACATGGAGCTGCTGGAAATGGCTTCCCCTTTATCATAGAATCATAGGAGGTTACTAGGCAAACGACCCTAGGGCCCTTACAAGCCTAGCCAAGTTCAACCCTTAATGCAGGGAGAGTGGCAAATCGAACGGTTAGTGACACACACTATCAAACCTTGAAAATGGCGCCAAAAGTATAAATTCAAAATCTCAGCAATATCAGCAGTTTTTCACTTCACCATAGATATATCCAAACTAGTTCCTCTCATTCAAGGTTCGTATGTATCTTCTTAAGTATCCATGCAAGTCGCAATATAGAAAACGACATAAACTCACCGGGGCATTAAATAAAATAGAAACATAATTTAATGAAATATGCAATCTGGCAAGCGCTTTCACCCGTAGGCTTCACCAGGCCAATGGAGTAACAAATTCTAAGTGCTGACTTTATAGTACTAAGACGTGACATCACTTCCTTAAAATCAATTAATACAATACTTTTGCATTTAAAAATATAGACATCAGAATATTAAAATAATTAAAATACTGAATAAGTAATCATGCAAGAAAATCATATTTATATAAGACCAAAATATAATGTAGAACTCCGCTATCTTTTGGAGATATAAATTATCTAAAAAGCTTTCCTTTTATAATAGTTTAAATATGTTACGCTAGGTTCTTCATCTAACACATACACCACTTAGAATATTCAAGAATTGACTTGCATGGATACTTAAGAAGATACATACGAACCTTGAATGATAGTAACTAGTTTGGATATATCTACGGTGAAGTGAAAAACTGCCGATATTGCTGAGATTTTGAATTTATACTTTTGGAGCCATTTTCAAGGTTTGATAGTGTGTGTCACTAACCGTTCGTTTTGCCACTCTCCCTGCATTAACTTTTTCACAAATTTATTGTATTATATTAAGGGGAGAGTATTTTACTAAGCGGACAATATTTTCTTTTTTCTAAGTTCAACCCTTGTTCCCAAGAGTGTCCGTTTAAAGCAGACACTAAAATCAGCATCTATTGTTAAACAGAAACACAAAAGTTCAGTCCATTGAAGGCCAATGCAATAGAGTTTTATGAAGTTTAAAATAAAGTGTCTGCCTAAAGTTCATTGACTGCAGCTTCTATTAACTGCTGAATGAAATCAAACAAAATAAGTGTTTTTGTGTGAGAGGGGCACCCTGCACTCCTTACACTCCTGCACTTAGTGCATACTAAGTCCAATGTCAAACACCAGTGGGGAAAAAGAGGAGCTTCCTTAACTTTGTCCACCAATTTTGTACTGACACACCGATCTCACACAGACACGCATACAAGAACTCACGTATATACACTTGATAAAATGTCTCGTTTAAAACACGCATGCTTTCTTTCCTCAGTCCTGCACTCACACAGTCAGATATTTGCTAATCTGACACCTCATGTATTCACCTACTCTTGCTCAACAATCTCTCAATCAAGTACACATACTTTCAGGCTGTAATCTTGAATTAATACACATATATAATACACTCGCATTAATACACGTATATTCAATGGAAGAAGAATCGATGTAACAGTCTGATGATCACTGCTCCACAGAAAGCAACTATGAGTAAATGACTATAACACATACTACCCAGCTGCCTCTCCTGTGAAGCAAGTGATAAAGCATGAGCAACCTTTAGCTCTTCAGCAACCGCGTACTGAATTTGGATAATCGAGCAAGTGATTATAAGGCATCATCATCACAACATAAGAGGGATGGTTGACTTTTGGAAACACAGGGTTGTCATACCTAACTAATATCCATAAACATTAGGGTATCTACAAAATATCCCAACTAGCAAACTAAAGCAATGAGTAAAAAGGTCATACAGAAAAAACAATTGGTTAAAAAACAAAAAAAAAGAAAAATCTAGCAGTTAGGTACTACAACCCTGTGTTTCCAAAAGTCAAACATCCCTCTTATGCTGCACTGATGATGCCATAAGAAGGTAGAAACATGCATGCCCACATCAAGAGGGTTTGACTTTACTGGGCTGAAATTGTCCATAAATAGACTTAAAAGTAAAAGTGAAATAAAAAGTCATGGACTTTCAGAATTGCCATTTAGCTGAAACAGCTGATATCCTTAAAGGGTAATTTGCATATATCCCATGTTGCCTCAGTTACAAGAGGTTTAAGGTATCACACGGTGGAGAGTCTAGCTTTGCTTGATTTTTCTTTTTGTGTTTTCTAACCAATTGGTTTTCCTGTGTGACCTTTTGACTCAATGTTATAATCATACATTTAAGGATTTTCCTTACTCAGCCTCTGACAGCTTGGGAGTGGCACTCTGCTGTTTGATATGATTTTTAAGTTTACTTTCTCCTCCAGGAACAATTACTAGGCTGTTACCACTAAATCTGAGTTTGTGTCCTTATTCCCGAGTACACATTTCTTCAATTCTTGATAATGAAATCATGATAGCTTGCTATCCCCTATTCTGACTTCAGGACATGTTGTGGAACCTTAACAAACTTCACTTTCTAAGTGGTCACAACACTTGCATAGCACAACTGCTCATTGTTTCTCTTTTCAGATTGCTTCATCTTAGAATTCACTGTATTTACTTTCATTATAACCTCAAAAGATCTTTTCCAATTTACAAAAAAAAATGTGTTTTTATCAGCAGGTATTACAAAAGTACCTTATAACCTGGATTGAACTCTCTAAAACAAGCATTTGTACTGTATCGTCTCTCATGCTTACCGTCTCCTCTCCATATGTTGTCTCACTACAGGGATCCATAAAGTTCCCTATCACACTTTTAAAGGGGGTGTGTTTCTTCCTGCAATGTTTCTTTGGTTACATCTCATACCTTTCAGGAATATCTGCCATACAGTTGATCAAATGGTGTAAAAACAGTTGAGGTTCGGGGAACTTTTCTTACAACACAGAGAAGACATGGCAGTAGCTGGTACCAGTTTTTCATCATCAAACCAGGTAGCCTTTCATAGGAAAGATTTCAGAGTTTTTTTTTTTTTTTTTTTTTTTTTTTTTAGAGTTTAACTAGCCCATCTGAGTAAGAGTGATATTTAACGGCACTTAACTTCCTCACTTTAAAACACTGAAATTATTGGCAAAGTTCATACTTTATTCTAACTTGATCAGAAAGAATTTATTAGGAAATGCCTACCATAAAAAAGAACATTAAAAGTGTTTTTTTGCTTTGGACTTTACATTGATTCTTTGCAGGGGTACTTCCTCGGAAATTTTCTTGCTTAATTAATAACCCAGATGACCTTGTGGACCCCCCCCTCGTTTCCATTGCTATGTGTCAAAATAGACATCCAGAATGTGTTAGTGTATAGTCTGCACAAAAGTTTATTACATGTTATTTTATTTGACATTTGATTAATGGGAGAGTCATACTGGGCATAAATCCCATTTACACTGAAGGGCCAGGGAGAAAAGCTTCATAAGCCATAATAGAAATTGTATATGTATATGTATTATATCTATGTATATGTATATATGTATATATATATATATATATATATATATATATATATATATATATATGTGTGTGTGTGTGTGTGTGTGTGTGTGTGTGTGTGTGTGTGTGATCTTCAAAACATACAAGTAATAAAAGTTACAATAAATTATACAGATGAGATCAATAGAAGAAAAAAGCTTGATTACATCAGAGACAGGCAAAAAAACATACACATGTATACAGTTATCTAGGTATATTTGAATATTATGGAGAAAGAAGAAGTAATAAGGCACAGGAGGGAGAGAACAGAAACTTAACATTAAGAAGAATATTTCAGGCTAAGAAAGGACAAAGGAAGGTGAAGAAGTAGATGGTAAAAGAAAATTTAAAAATAATATAAATGAAAGTAAGAGACAAATAAGGGTAGACACTAAAATCAGTAAGAGAGATAGTGGGTGTATAGTTGATTAAAAGAGGGAAGGAGTATGGATGAAAAAAGGAAGAGAGGCAGATAGACAGTATAAGAGAAATGATACAGGAAGAGGAAAATAAATGGGACCTTTTAATCTGGAGAAAAACAAGTACAGAGCATGGAGTTGAGAAGGCATTCTTTAAGGCTCTGTTTAAAAATGGGACTTTAGGTGTTGATCTAATGCCCACAGGAATCTTCTTCCAGGTTTTGGCTACTATCCAGAAGTACGAACTACATCTTATTTTTTATGTTTATGGGTTTCAAGAAGCTGTTTCTCAGATGAGCAAATTGGACAGTTAGGAAGGTACTGTTTGAGAATGTTACTGAAGGATAGACAGTGGAAAGGATTTTATATCATTTTGTGGTCAAGTAGAAACTGAATATACTTGAGGTAAATGGGCAGCTCAAGTCAGTTTAATGTTTTCAGAGAAGTGCAGTGATTACTTTTATATGAAAGATTGGTTGTAAATCTAGCTACCATGTTATAACATAGTTCTAGTTTTGGGATGAGGAAGATTTGAATATTGGTAAGAATTGGTGAGGCATACATTAGAGAAGGTAAAAGGTATGTGTTTGCCAGGGGTCGACTTCAGAAGACTGAGAAACCAAAAGACTGAATCCCAAAAGACTGAAAATTCAAAATCTTGAATGATAGAATTTGCTTCTTCTCCACTTTGTGCGATCTTGGAGTTGGTATATATAATTAGCAGAGGGTGTGGGTGTGCAGTCCCCAACATGAGGGGTGCAGGGGGGCTTGCCCCCTGCATTAAAATGAGTGCAGTACTTTGAATTTTCAGTCTTGTAGGATTCAGTCTTGGTTTTTCAATCTTCTGAAGTAGACCCATTTGCCACTGTGAATTTGGAGGAGTTGGTGAAGAATATTTAGGATATATAGAGCATACTAAGCTTTTGATGTGTTTTTATACAATTTTGTATGCAAAGATCAAATTTCAGTTGATCATCAATTGTGATACCTAGTCACTTGGTATGAGATAAGACTTCCATATCTTTGTGATTGACAGAAGTTATTCTGAAGCTGTTTTTGAGAGGTGTTGAACATTTGGGGAGAAATAGTAATAGCTTGGTTTTATTGGGATTTAGGAAGAGTCCCTGTTCAATGAGCTGAAGGCATTTTGAGTAATGGAGTGTAAATGGGGAAGAGTGTTTTCTGAGCACATGTGGGTGGAGTCATTGATGTATTCAATGAGGGAGGCCTGTTAGGAGGATGTACGTAAGCCATTTATAAAGTAATTAAAGAGAAGTGTCCCAAGGATAAAGCCTTGGGGAACTATACTATTAACTGAGAGAAAAGAGGCATATGTAGAGAGCAATTATACAGATTGTTGCTAATGAGAAAGGTCGCTAGCAAACTGGCTGAATGTTGTGTTAGACCATGTTTAGATATTTTAGAGAGTAATTTGGAGAGACTGTGTCAAAGGCTTTGGAGAGATCTAAAAACAGGGAAGAGACCAAATTATCATTACTGTTAGCTTTGATGATGTTATCTAAGAAGCCAACCAGGGTAGTTGTTGCATTATGGTATGACGAAAACTGTGCTGGTAGAGGTTAGTAGAGTTTCTTCAAGAAGATTTTGTAAGATTTGCTGATGCATGCACTTTTCTAGAATTTTAGAGAGAGGGATAAGATAGTGATAAGTGTAAACTTTGTTATTGTATTGGAGTTACCACCATTGTAAAGATGATGTAGAATTTTTTTCCAGAAATATGGGACATGTGATTCTTGCATGGATCTAGTGATGAAGGAGACTGGGTAAGCAATGGAAATAGCTGCAAGCTTTTTATTTTCTGTAGGTAGGTTCCCATTGGGGGGCTTGAGCTTAACAAGTAGGTGTTTTATATGTGAGGTAGAGACAGTTTTAAGGGGAAATGGGTTTATTGGAAGTGGGGACCTCATCAGGGTTGTCTTGAAGTCTGTATGGGGTTTTGTGTTAGGGTAGGTATAGAGTCTATAAATTGAGAATTACATTCTTTAGGCATTTCTATGGGATTTGGGGCAGCAGGAGTTCCAGCGTATATGATTAGCGTATATGATTTTGTTAATAAAGGACTAAAACTGATCTGAATAATGCTGTGTTTATCTGCAGTGACTTGAGTTTCAGCATGGTTATGGAGATAGCTGTAAGTTTGAAGGTGGCATGTTTTGACAAGCTTTATTTTGTGAATTGGTGTGCTACTAGTGTGGGATAGTCAGACAGTTTGGGCGGATTTAACACATTTTCTTCTGTTAGGAGCAAGTCTATTTAGTGTATACTGAGAAAGAGTGAATGAATTTAAATACAGCATCATCCAGAGGTAAGGAGTAGAGACTGGATAAGTTACGGGATTGAAGAACATTGTTGAAGACATCATGTTTAAAGATGGTAAGGTTACGGCATTCCTTAAGAAGCTGATCTTTGGAGTTGTGGTTTATTAATCTCTGGACATAGATGCAATAGTGGTTATAGAGTGAGTTTGGGAGGGTTCTGGGAGAGCTGTATTGCTTAGGATTTGAAACCAGCCAGTCTATAGTGAAGTCAGAATTTGAGGTTTTGCTGGGAGGTTATAAGTTGTGTAAATCCATACAGGTTGGTGTTATGTGAGGAATAATCTGTTAAAAGGTGCTACCAGTCAATGTTGACATTATCAAGGAATGTAATTTCAAAGGATATGGAATATGATAACCAGTTAAGGATGTCTTCCAGGAAAGGGATATTTTACCTGGAGGGATATACAGGGCAATAATACATAGATTTTTAAGATAATTTAGTTTCAGGTTAAAAAATAGTATCTCTGCAGAGTGAATGACAAAACACAAGGGGGGTAAAGATCAAGCTGGTTTAAAAATGGGATTGATACAATACTAGCTTTTTTATTTAATTATCAGTACATATAATATCATAACATAGGAGAAGAATTTCAGAGTCTTTGATGTCTGGCTTAAGCCAGGTTTCAGTGAGGATCAAGAGATCCAGAAGTGGAATTCTATTACTGTGCTAAATATACTTCAGATGTTGGAGGAAATTTTAGGCTTTTTGGGGAGATAGGTATAGGACAGGTAAGGGGGAATGATAGAAATGTAGGGTATGGACTAGGATTAGGGTGCACTTCACCAGAATGGGAAATAATTTGGTAATGTAAGTAAAGTAAAAGGCTTAGTGGAAAATGTGCATTGGGCTTATATTTAAACTTGAAGGAGCAGGTGGTTAGGTAGACAGACTTGTATTTGTAAAGAAGTTGGACCGATTAAATAAGTTGGATGCAGTTTTGCTTGAGTAAGGTGGCCAGTAATGCATGTACAACAGGCAACAGTAGGGGATCTTAGAATTGTTAAGATAGGTTCATAGGTATGTATTAGACTAACACCCACCAGGGTCTTAATAAGCCTAGCTGTGCAATCCAACCAATTTGTGCCCCTATGTATCATGGATGTTTATTAGGAGGGGGTATGCTAGTTAGGAAGTTTCTAGAGGTTATGTGGGGGGGGGCATGTTAGTTTGAGCATTACTATCTGCCTTGGTGTATCAGAGACACAGAGGCCAGGCCCATGTTGAATTTTCAGTTTCATATATATTGGTCAAAGTTACAGTTAAATAGGGTTAGGGATGGACTCTGGACTCTGGTTCACATCTGTCTCACCAACATTTCTTATTTATGTCACAAGTAAAATTTAAATCCTTGGATCTAGTGGTTATGATGCTGTTGATTTTGCAAATGTGCAAAAGATCAATCAGAGCTGGATCTGAGGATGCCTTGTAAGCTAGGCATAGATCTCCTCTCAGTATGTTGTAGGAGAAAGGGTATAGAGATAGGACTTTAAGGCAATCTGTACAGAACAATGTGTTTATACCCTGGCATCTCCTGGTATGGAACCTTTGTGGCATTCCAACTGTTGCATATGTCAGGTCAGGTACATGCTGAAGTGGGCATTATACTCAATGATGAGTTTAATAAGGGCCAGATAAAGTAGCACTATGACTTTCTTTGATCTGGATGCCATGCCCATACTTATAACTTGGGTGACATGGAATGATTTTCTTACTGCCTTGGCCACATGTTGGTCAAAGGACAGATTACTGTCTGCAAATTTTCCTAGACCCCTGACTACTGAGTCAACTTTTAGGGGTGTCTTACCAATGGACTAATTAACCTGGCTGGCAGTTTCCCAAAAGATACTATAATACATTTCCTGGCATAGAATTTTAGTCCATGACTTTGGTACTAGTCATTTGAGTTAGACCCTCTTGTAATATATTTGTTTTATAGGAGAAGCTTGATGGTGCCTGATTGGCAGTCATCTGTGAACTTGGTCAGCCAAAGGCCCTTGACATTAACCTTTACCTCCAAGAAGTAGATGTCAAATAGGAGTCCCTGCATGGAGCCCTGAGGTACTCAGCTAGTGACAGGTCTCTTAATGGAGGTGGTATCACCAGTCCTGACCTCCTGGATCCTGTCTGTGAGCCAGCTAGCAATCCAGCAAGTTATATAAGGGTTTATGTCCAGTTCAGTAAGTTTATCAGCTATACTCAAGTGGAGTATTGTATCAAATACCTTAGTCAGGTCCAAGCAGGTGGTATGCACCGTCTACCCCTATTCTATTGCCTTGGTGACCTTCTCAAATAAGTCCTCCAGGTCTGCTAGGCATGACCTTCCCTTGATAAAGCCAAACTTGGTTGGATCCAGTAACTGAAGGCTGCCTATACCTTTGTTGATCATTTCCATGATAATTCATTCTATGGCTTTGCATATTAGACTAGTCAGACAAATAGGTTTGTAGTTTCTGGGATCAGTTGATGGCTGACCCTTGTGAAATTGGATAATGTTGCATTCCTCCATTTTTATGGTATGAAGCCTGTTTTGAGGCTATAGTTGAAAAGTGATTTAAGTGGTCCTGATGGGCCATGTTTAGGAGGCATCCCAGGTTGCTATTGAGGCTATGTTTTTGGCTGTAGTGAGTGCTGTCAGACCTGCTCCTTGTTAATAGTGGGGGGGGGGGGTTACGCTAGTAGGTATTTCATGGGGGAGGCAGGGGGGAGTGGAAGGTGAAATTTGAGGTCAATTTGTCAGCCAGCAAACTCCCTATGCCACTCTGCACACTGAAAGTGGCACCACTGATCACCAGTTTGGCACACTGATGTCTGCTGCCTTTGAGGTTTTAGACATAGCTTTAGAGGTCTCATGTTTTGCTTTAGTCTTTGTGGCTATCTTGATATCACAACTGGCCTTGTAGGGCTTAATTAGTCCTTTTAGCTTCCTGTTTAGTTTAATTAGAGAACTCCTCTCATTATGGGAGTCACACTTCCTTATTTTAGCCATGACTTTTTCTTTTGTTATATACCCTATTAAGGTTAGGATTCCACCAGTGTGTTTTTTAGTTTGTTTGGGCTTACTTCTAGTAGGCACAGCAGCTTCTATACACACAGGGTCTCTGTGAACAAACTGTTGTGAGCTTGGTGTTGGGAGGAACACTGAATTTTGATAAACTATCACAAAATAGGACATAGTTTGCTTTGGAATAGTTTCTGTTACAGGGTTTACTGGGATTACCAAGTTAATTTTTATTTTGAAGGAGGCAGCCTAGTGGTCTGACCTCACCAGTAAAGATGTGAAACTTGGGGGGGACAGCTCTGTCCATATTGGTGAGCATCAGGTGCAGTGTGTTCGTACTTCTGGTGGGTGTGAACTCTATCTGATCAATGATATTTGTGTTAATAAAGTCCAGTAATCATTGTGTCTGTGAGTATGAGGCTTTGTATGTTTCCCAGTCTATAGAGGGGTAGTTAATGTCTCACATAAATAGGTTATTTGGTTTTATGATGAGTGTCTCCAGTAAGTCTAGATACAAGTTATGAGATTCTAGGGACAGAGACTGTGGCTTATAGCTTGCTAGGGTATGGTATGGGACTTTGTCTTGAATGATTTGCATATGGATAAATCCGAGGGCATCATCCTGTTTAACCAACATAGAGATAATGCTTGTTGCTAATATACATTGAGAATCTTCCTTCTGTCCCTGTCTGTGCAGCTAATGGCTTAAATGTATGGAAGTCAGTGAAGTCTTGCACACTTGGAGTACTTTTTGTGGATTTAAATCATGTCTTGGTAGTGGAAAACAGATGTCTTTAATCTCCAGAGTGAGAAGAGCCTGTAGTGCGGAAAGTTTGTTTAGACTCTGCCATTCTGGGCATTAAGCAGTAACACCTTTAGGTTTCTTTGAGTTTTATTTGCTATGTCAGTAGGTTTGTCAGTTTTTCATTGCCTAAAAAAGGCTCTAACGGGGTGGATAAAGTTTTAGCTAATATTTGGAAGCTTAGGGGAGACAGGTGCGGACCATCCTTTGGAAGTAACATCGTCTGTTAGCCATGCTTTCCCATGCTGAGAAATAGTGAATCCCTCAGAAAGACCCCTGAAACTAAACCAATTATTGAAGTCAGTCTTCTGTTGTTTGTGCTATGGCACCACCCCTGGTGAAAGTAGAATGCTGCTCAGTGCTAGGCACATACCTGCCTGAGACACATATTCAACGGGTCAACAATGTCCCTCTTCATATAGTCCAGGAAAGTTCATCTCAGGTCATTAACACCAACATGGATTATGATATAATCATACTGGTATCTGTGATGTGGCAACTTGAATGCATGTGTAACGTGACAGATCCTGGCTCCAAATAAGCAGCTACCATTATCTTCTCCTAGTTCAGTCTGGTGAGTGGAACATCTGTGTGTCATACAGTTGAGTCCCCTATCACAAGTGTCCTGGGTGGTGAGTTGGTTTGCTTTAGGGGATTTGCTCTTGGGTTTTTCCTTCTGTGTATGTATATGCTTGCTGTTTGCTGTTGCTTTTGATAAGTGCTTTAGAGACTGCTGAGGGTAGATGTTGTCGTTTATAGGCTTAGGAGATCTTTGAAGTTTGGGAAGACTGCTTTTTAGTGCCTCCGTGTAAGTTGGCCTATGTGTGTGGTGAACTCTATGTGTGGTGGACGTAGTGTGTTTGTGTTCTTGACAACCTTATCTGTATGCAAGAGTACTGCCTTTAATGAAATTATGAATGTGCTTCTCTTGCATACTGTGTTTGTTTTTATTTTTAGGTATTAAATGATTGTCTGTGAACATGAGACAGTTGCTAAATTGTCTCAGTATATCCATATCTACCAATATGGCTATGGAGACAATTGGAAATTGCATGTTCATATTGTCCGGACCTGTATTTGGGTGGGCTACTGTAGATTCTGGACTGAGTTATATAGAGGTCTCCCTGGGAGGTCCCTGGAGTGTGGCACTAAACTAGTTTAGACTGCTAAAATTTGATAGTAATGATGTTTAGTGTGCAAACTAGCTGCTCTAAGCTTGTCTTTGCACATCAATGTGCAGAGACAAGCTTAGCTGCTCTAAGCTTGTCTCTGTACATTGATGTTGTTTTAGCCACATTGAATTACAGGTTTCAGTTCTAAGGGAAGTTTCATGGATAAAATTTACTTTCTGGGTATTTGTACAGGGCACTGATAACCTCTTGATGTAATAACACCAAGTCTAACGCTATGACAAAACAACTTAAACAAACTACATTGATAAAGTGATTTCAGGTATTAGGGACCTTTAGAATGATTTAAAATCAGTCGACAAATAAAGCAAAAATAAAGCAGTAGCACTCTAAACAGTTAACTGAAGCACAGCACAATAAAATAAGTCTGTTATCTGCCTAGGCTGGAGCAGGATTTTAACTCAGAACTCCCTCAGAGTTCAGTGAAGGTACCGAGCAGATGGGAGCTCTGGTAAAATTACCAGGAGACAATCTGTAAAGGAGGTATATTCAAGTGCGACACTGGTTTGCTGGGTCGATAGTTAGTGTTATGGATATCTGGAAAACAATGTGTGGGAAGTATTTAAATATGCTACACAACAGACAATAGCAATGAAAGAGGAGATGAAGGGACTTTGCAAGTCAAATTACCATAAAGAGTGGAAGCCAAAAATATAACCTATTAAAACCACAACAAGAGAAGGGTGGAAAAGTTGAGAAAAAAAATCAAACTGGAACTCTAGTCCCATGGTTAGAATTTCCAAAACTGTTAGTTTAATGTCTTAGTGGTGGGTGGGGCATACTTAAAGAATGGGAGAAACATTAGCAAGGTAAACAGAAGGGCACTAGAATGCAACTTTAAGCAGGTATATACAGCTATAAGAAGTACTGAAGCAGAATTCACAATACTGCCACTACTGCAATCTTGCTACAAACTAAACCCCAGACTATGCAGTCAAATACAAGTAACAATTACAACTATAATAAATGGTGCCTGCATATTGATTTCTGTTTTACTGATAGTTAACAAAACTGTAGTGCTGTTATTTATTTGCATGATATTTCTGGTCACTGTCTAGATCCTATTCAGCTGGTTTCATAGCAGGGGTTGTCTACCTTCTTTTGAACCCAGCCTATCCAAGGTGTGAGCACAGCTTTTTGTGTTATCTGATTCCCTGAGGCTCTTAAATGTTCCTTTATACTACTGTGTAAGGAGTTACAATTCTATGAGACAGTATCAGTATCTTAGCTGCTCTTTGTGGCCTATCTGTGACTAATTCAATAGACATCTGGATACAGAAAGCCTATATGTATATCTTTTGACACTTAATCTGTTATCGGTGATAGTCAACAAAACTGGTCCATTTATTAATTTGCTAGAGATTGCTTTTCTTGGTGTCTGCATTTTGTTTTCTGTTTTACTGATAGTTAACAGAACTGTAGTGTTGTTATTTATTTGCAAGATAATCATGTCTGTAGCATTTTCTGCCTAAAATACTGTAGCTAGTAGATGTAATAGTTTTATTTGCTTGATAAACATTTCTGTAGTGTTTTCTGCCTAAAATACTGTAGCTAGTAGCTGTAATAGTTTCCCAGCCTCCCTCCCTATTTGTGTCTTGTTCTTATACTTGGTGGCTTTGCAGGTGCCCGCCCCACTGTAAATTTGATCTGGGACATTCCACCCAGTCTAGTGTCACTAGCTCCTTCTAGCTTATCAGTGGGAGTGGTAAGTACTAGGTAATCTATCTACCACCAGAGGAGTGGTTTCTGGCCCAGAAATTGTAGTTTATTGGCCGTTTGGGCAGTTTTTTCTATCTCTTTCAACTTTCTGGTTTGAAGGTCCGTGTTTGCACTTGTTTCCTGCCTTTCCTGTAACTAGTGTAGTCCAGATACAGATTTGCTGTATCCAGGACTATTTGTAAGCTTCTGAGCAGTGCCAAATAGTCTGCTCTTCATTTTTTCCCTTAGATCTGCTAGTTCTCCCCTCTCCTGCACTTTTACTAGCTTATTAGTCTAGCACTTTACCAGATTTCTTGTAGCAATTATTGTAGCACACAAAAGTGCTACCAGCACTAATCTTTCTACAAGGAAACAGCTCCAGTACTTATTAATGCCCACCCTTCCAGGCATGTCTAAAGATCAGTTCCCTGTGCTTTCTCCTATTAACCTGGTGAACTTGGGCATCCAGAGGCAATGTAGCAACTACCTCATGTACACTGACAACCCTCTCCTCTTACCTCCCAACACTCAGACTTGTGAGAGAAGCACTTATATATCCAAATTGGAAGCCATGCACTCTCCAGCAAAGACCGGATAGCTGGTCAAGAGGAGAAGGTCAGCACTTGTACCACACCACATGGAACACATAGCCCTCCAGAACACACACCAGCACTGCCTTCACATAAAAACACAAACCACACACCCACCTTCGTGGAGGCTCTCAATAAAAATCTACCCAAACAGCAGAGACCTCCAAGGAAAAAATGCACTCGACCACCACAACACAACACTAATCATGAGACACATAACTCTCCTAAACAGTGTGCCACTCCACCAAAGCCCCTAAGGCAAAACAGCATGCCCAACACACTAGTCATAGGTGACTCGATAATGAGGCACACTGACATCCCACTCACTAGGATGAAATGGAGAAAGTAAGAGTCAAGTGTCTGTCAGGTGCCAGGATCCACCACATAATGCACGCACTCAGGTCCCTCAACAATAGGTACAAATGTGGCTCTGTCATTGTACATGTGGGTGCGAATGACCTGAGACGTACCTCCCTGGACTACATGTAAAGAGCCATGGAGGAGTTCTTGGATTATGTAACCCAGGGGGCTATGACTCTAGCCCTGAGCAGCATCCTACCATCACCCAGAATGATACCACAGTACAAGCAGACAATAATTGATTTCAACAACTGGCTAAGATTCTGGAGTCATTCTAAGGGGATCCAGTATCTGTCTGCCTGGGATGACATGAATGAGAGACCTTGATGCTTTGCCAAAGATGGCCTGCATCTGTCACCCCTGGGCTTCTGGATACTGGCCAAGGCTCTTGCCATCCCTATAGTGCCTTTTTAGGTGGTTTTCCAAAGACCAAATTACCACTGTAACAGCTACAAACAAATGCAATTTGAGAGTCATGCTGCTCAACGCTAGAAGTCTAAATATCAAAATGCACTCGTTCAAAGCACTTATTAATATGGAGAACATCGACATTTGTGCTGCAACAGAGACCTGGTTCAAGGCAGCAGAAAGCACTCCTGCACTACCAGGCTATGACTCATTCCACACCTTTTGGCCACAGAACTTGAACTGAAGCTCCAAAGGTGGTGGTGTTTCCATATTCATAAAGGATGCACACACCTCCAGACTGGTAGCCCAGCATAATGCATCAGAGAAACTTCAGGTGCAGCTAACTTTGGGTAGGACAGCAATTCAGGTTGTAGCCTGCTATAGATCCCCAACCTTGTCCAAAGACTCACACTCCATGTTCTTAAGCACCCTGGAGAATATTAGGGTCCAACCTAATACACTTATACTGGGCGACTTCAGCTACCCCTCCACTAACTGGGAAAACTACTTATGTACCAATACACTTGCCCAACGTTTCCTGGAATTCATTAATTCCAGTGCCCTGGTCCAGCTTGTTCTTACCCCCACTAGAGGTGGCAACATCCTTGACCTGGTCATTACTAACATGGACAACAGTTGCTCTGCAGTAATAGTCAACTTCTCACTGGTTAGATCTGGCCACAAATTAATCATCTTGGAACCCCCCCCCCCCCGCAAAGGTAACCACCATGAAAAACTTCTCCAAAGCTAACATTGGGTGCCTAAAAACAGAGGTGGATAACTTCACAGCACTCATGTAAATGGAAAAAGTTGCATGACTTCTGAATCATACACCAATGCATTGTACGAACACGTACACAAATGCATGGATCTCATCACACCCAACAGAATCAAGACACTCTACTCCAAAAAAAGGAATACAATCTGATGGTTCCTTGCCATAAACAAACTCTACAACAGAAGGAGGAAACTGATGTGGAATATGGTGAAGTCCCAAGACTGGAAAAACTCCCTTATCAGCCTCAACAAAAAGTTGAGATCCCTCATCAAATCCTCTAAAGCTAGCTATGAAAACAGAATTGCAGCAGATAGTAAAGACAACCACAAGGCCTTCTATAGTTATGTAAATAATCTCTACAGCAATACCCAGATATGATCTAAGCTTCTGCACAATGGTACATCTTATACCTGTAGTAAAGCTGTAATAGTTTATCACCCCCCCTCCCTATTGGTGTCTTGTTCTTATACTTGGTGGCATTGCAGTTGCCCACCCCTACGGTAAATTTGATCTGGGACACTCCACCCAGTCTAGTGTCATTAGCTCATTCTACCTAATACAGAGAGAACATTTGAGAAGGCCAACCCACTTAGGTTCTTAACCTTGAATATCTTCTCTTCCACCTTTCTCCCTTTCCACTTTACTAAAAAAAAAAAAACTTTGCTAGAATCCCCTTGTGTTCTGACTGGGTGTGCTTATCAAAAAAAATCTGGAAATATAGAGCTGATAAGTGTATTTTTTGGCAATTTTAACTGTTCAGAGTTGAATAAAACAATAATTTAATTCAGTTCAGAATAGAGGTTGAATAAATTGCATTTAGTTAAACTGTATTTGCTTTAATATTGCTATACACTTAAGTGTGCTAGCTTGCACTCATTTGAATTGTTTTTAGTGCTGTTTTAGCTGCTTTTCTGTAAAAAAAATTGTAAGCTTGTTTCCTGCCTTTCCTGTAACTAGTCTAGTCCAGATACAGATTTGCTGCCAACCAGTCATGAGTGGAGTCCCACATGATTCTGTCCTGGGTCCTCTCCTGTTTGGTATCTACTTCTCTGAAGTCCATGCCAGCACAAAGGGACTCTGGCTGACAAAGTTCACAGATGATTGCAAGTTGAGAGCTATTATTTACTCCCCAAGTGATGTTGACGTCCTACAGAAAGGCCTCACTGAGACCAACAACTGGTGTCAGAACCATGGCTTTAAGCTCAATGCCAAAAAATGTGTCATCATCCCCTTTGGAAAAACCTGGTTCCCATGAATTACCACATCAATGGTAATCCACTGAACAGAGAAGGCATTATAAGAGATCTGGGAACACAAGTTGACAACAACCTCTCTTTTGACCACCACATTGCCACTGTGGTTAGAAAGTCCTTCTATGTAGCACATCTCATTACTAAGGGTTTTGCATCCAGGAAGAAAGAGGTCACTGCCTCCGTCTACTCTTCCTTCATTAGGCCAGCCATCGAGTACAATGCTCCATTTGGAATGTACCTCACTAGACACCTGCAACAACTGGAGAGGCCACAAAAGTACCTCACAAAGAGGATCCTAGGCCTTAAACACATCCTATATGGACAGACGTAAAAAACTCTAACTATTCTCTGTCTCATATCACCTACTTAGAGGCAACCTCTGCTTGACTTACAAAGCCATGTCTGACCCAGCTCTGTTAGAAATGCTACATCTAAAGAAATCCCAATCCCTCTGCACCACACACTCCAGAGAACTCAACCTCATTACCATAATCAACAGAACATGCTGGAGGGGCAGGGTCATAACCCAGAGACTGCCCATGCTATGGAATAGACTACCCGTACATGTCAAACAGAGCACCTCACTGGCCCTCTTCAAGAGAAATCTTGATGAGTGGATGAGAAATAGAATATTCACCCCGGAGATCACTCCAGTGGCTCTACTCAACAAAGGCACTGGGAGCTAAGGTCGGGTGGCACGATGTCAAGGTAATCCTATGGGCTAGGCTTGTAAAGGTTCCAGGTCCATTTGCCTACTACACACCTATGAACCTATAAATAAATGAGGCTCAGATATGACAGTAGATCACTGTTCTGCCACAGCTGTAAAAGGAGCTACAAGACTGAGGCCCCAGACTGGGTTCAACACACAAGAAAGATACCTTTTACATGAAATTTTACTTATAAAAATAGAAGTGCAGTATAATATATAAATAATGATAAATTCTTGCAGTAATACACAATCTTCTCAAAACTGCAAATGAAGCTCCAAGACTAAGGTCCCAGGTAACACTAAAAAATGCAAACACAATTAACTTTTTTGGCTAAACTACAGACAAAAATGTATTACAGAATATGTGAAGTGTGACCATAAAAGGACCAGAGGAATATTTAGACAGATACTTAAATATATGTCAATATGTTTAGAAGAGGTAAACATGTTGTTCATACAGCTAAGCAACATGTTTAGAGGAGGTAATGAAAATTATTAATAGTTATTTCTAGAAGATGAAAATTAAGTGATAAGTTGAGGAGGGTGGAGATATAAAGATAAGTAACAGGTAGAGATGATTTCAAAATCAGTTTTGAAGTATATGAAGTGATGAAGAAAAAGGATGACTAAAGAGTTGGAGATGATATACAGGCAAAAACGGGGGATCTAAGCAGTAATAGGAGGTCCTTATGTTGGTATAAATGTAGTTGTAGGGGGGTGGGAACTGGGGGTAGGGTTGTGGAGTGAAAGGAATGGGACATACCTGAGACAGAAGTGTTTTTTAAGTATCAGAGATAATCAGTTTCTTCAACCATCTCCCAAGTAAATGTTATGATGTATTTACAGAGAAAAGTAAGAAAACAGGCAGCAGATATAAATACAATGAGTACACTTTTGTCAGCATTTGGTATGGTAAGAGAAACAGTTGGCTGTATGACTGATAGAAGATAGGATATTTTTTTTAATTAGTTTGAGTTGTCAGTATGGGTCAGTCTTCACTGTAAGGAGCAGTAGCAGTAGGCATAAATGTTTACTTTTTCAAAGGAGGACAAGCTGTTCATTGGTAAGAAAGTCAGACATATCAAGATAAAATAATTAACAAGCCTGAAAAGCATTAACACAGAAGTGTCTTTTTTCTTTACCAGTAGCACTGGCTGAAACTCAGTGATAAAGATGTTTTTAGCAACTTACTTATTGGCACCCAAAGGTGTCAGTCTATATACTGTCCACGCTGAAAAAGATTTTTTTTTTTTTGCAGGCCGCAAATCCTCCTAGCAGAAGAAAGAAAATTTTATGCAGATTGAAAAAGAGTAACAGGAAAACTGATGACTTTTGATACTATGTGGAAGGGGAAATCTTGGAAGCCTAATGACACCCCAAAGTGTCAGTCTGTATATTGTCCAAATTGAAAAAGATTTTCTGCAGGCTGCAAATCCTCCTAGCAGATGAAGAAGAAAGATAATTGTCTCTGTGTCCTTCACAATACCAGACCAATACAATCAAATCAAAATTCTAGCTTTTGTTGTGTCCATTTCCAAATGATCACCTAAAATGTGTCTGTATGCTAATTCCATTATAAATATTCTAAACAAACAAATAAGTGGCTTAGTACATGTTCTTTCATCATTTCCATGTACAGAAGGCCATTTTTAGCTCAAGGTATGGACATATATTACTCATTTCGTTGTCCATCTATTTCCACTGAACTTCCTTGAAATTGATATGTCATACTTAGTCTTCAACCATGTTTGTAATTTTCTCAGTATTATGATGTGAAATGAAGGCCATTCTCTCTTCTCCTTTGACCATAGTTACAGACTTTCCTCTTGTCTTTCTTATTGCTCATCCCCTATTAATAGCAGCCCATAAACAATAATTTTCTTCACTAGTGGTATTGGCTTTTCCCCCTTTCTCTTTCTCAGTGGTGATTTTTCCTACTTTTGTTCATACAATCTTTTTTTTTTTTTTTTTTTTTTTTTTTTTTTTTAGTCTGTCGGGATCTCTGGTTTGTTATAGCAGGGAAAGGCTTATGTTTCTGTTCAGGTTCCATCTGTTTCTTCTTCAGTTTATATACCCATTTCCCTTAATGTATTCTTAACTAAGGTCCTTCTGTTTCAGTTTCTACACTAATGTTTTTTATCACTTTAGGTACTGGGGACTTTTCATAAAACACATATTCCTTTCCAGATTTTATACTAAGTTCTTTCAGCATTTTTAGCAAGGGTCTTTTTGACAAGATTGGCATTAGGTTTATTAAATTCTTCCATTTAGAGCCAAATCATTGTTCATTTTGTGTCTTCTAGTCCAACATTTTTCTCTTTACTGAAGTTATGTACTTCCATCATTATGCCTGGTTTAACCATTCTCCCCATAACATGCAGAGTTTTTTAAAGTGGGAAAAATCTTTGCTGATGATCAAATTAGGCATTAGAGCTACAGAACGTAACATTTTACCTAAGAGAGAGAGACTGCATTTCTAATTGAGAGAGAGAGAGTGTGTGTGTGTGTGTGTGTGTGTGTGTGTGTGTGTTGTATGTGTTGTGTGTATAATACATATATATATATATATATATATATATATATATATGTGTGTGTGTGTGTGTGTGTGTGTGTGTGTCTGTTCCCTTCAGAAGGTTGAACTTTTAAAAGCTCGACTTTCATTTGGCTGAGACCATATGATCGAACTTTTAGAAGTTCAAACAGTCTGAATGGGGATGTCCATATAGCGCAGAAAGGGGAATATTGAAATGCAATCTTAGAGTTGGTATATATAAATAGCGGGGGGTGTGGGGGTCACAGCCCCCCATGTGGGGGTTGCAAGGGGGCTTGCTTCCCTGCTAGCACTGTTTAGTTTTTTTTTTTTTTTTCACATTTTCAAATGTTCGATCATATGGTCTTGGCCATATGAAAGTCGAACATTTAGATGTTCGATTATGTGAAATAGACCCATATACCATATATATATTTTAGGTCTCCATGTGCACATTACTACAATTTTCTGATTACTATTTTTATTATGCTTGCAAAGATATTGTGATTTAACTAGTATAATCATACTTCCCAAATTTAACAACCCTAGTGATTCCTAGATTGCATAACAATAGCACATTTCATAAATCTGGTGGAAGTCACAAATGACAGAATGCAGATTCTACACTTCTAGAATTTACCAGTTTAGCATTATCACATTCCACTGGTACAAATTCAAGCACATGTTATTTAACAACTGGCAGGCTATTACTAACAGTTTTACAGGCATTGTATTGCTCTCATTAACTGTGTAGTACTTGACTATATGTCCTTTGTTGAGTAAAAACAAAATGCTTACAAATAAATTTTAAGTGCTGCCTTTCTACTAACTGGGTATTTAACTGAACTTTGTAAACTCTCACCCCTCTACTACCTCTCCCTAAGGTATTCTCATTTTATGGCTATTGTAATAAAGCTTCATGAATGTGAACAAACCTGGTACAAAAACTGTCATGAACTGCTTCTGTACCACTTCTCCTGCTACATGTCATTTCTCTATTAATATCTCATCTCTGATTTCTCTTTAGTATAGTATCTATACTTCATCCCATTCTATATCATCTTATCTCATTCTCCATTCTTCATCTATCCCCTTTTCTTTCAACATTATAGGTAATTTTAAAATGTTACCTTCACAAAGACACATTATAGCCAATGTCTTACTTCCATCATCTGCTATTGAGCTTCAGATTATATCATTTCTCTGTTTTGTATTTCAGCACCATTTTACTGCTTTTGCTTCTTCTGTGCTTATGTATATGCTAAGTCAGTGAAACCAAGTATGTATGTATTTATGTATGTACTTATTTATTTATTTATTTTGTGGAATCGCTCCATCATCCTCTGCTGAAAATGAACTTTAGTTCAGTTGGTCTATTCTTGAAGTCTGGCCAGGTATTTCTCAATCCCTTCTTGAAGGCTGACCAGACTTGGTCTCAGTATCTGTATTTCTCTTCCAGAGTGTTACAGAAGGAGTCACTAAAGTTGAAAAGAGTGTAGCAAAGCCTCAATCAGTTTTTCCACATTCACATAGAGCTTTGTAACCACTGTTCAACACGCACAATTATTGATCATTCAAAAACAGCATTAACCACTTGTACAAGTGTTTGATTTTACAGCAGTTGAATAAGTAGCATTACCCACATTTTCTACAATTGTAGTAACCTGTAATATATTTCAGATTATCAACAGTCTCTAGAAGCAGTTTTACTTCTTGCAATTGAAAGCTTATTTATAAGGTATAATTCAAATAAGGAAATTAAAAAGCAAGTAGCAATGCAGTTCAGTTCTTCCCAATATTGCTGACATTAAGTTGAACAAAAGCAACAAAAATCAGTAATACAAAGTCTCTGCATTCAAACAGGTATTTCTGGCACTCAAAGTTTCTTTACCCAGGCAAGATATTTCCAGCAAACATAACCTGTTTTCCTTTCATTACAGCACCACAGCCTTTCCTGCCCTCTGGCTTCACATAACTGGCTTTAGGCAAATCCTTCAAACTCCTTCCTTCAGGCCACCTTATCAGTATTCTGGTCACTCCTGGGGACTCCGCAGGGCTTCCCTCATCAGCTCAAAAGTACAAGAATCTGTTTAGTAGGGTCATGGGCTTTATGTAACCCTTCTGCTGTTACCACTCATGTATTTCTTGCCAGACTGTTAAAACTACACTGACAACTCTTTAGTCAACACCATTTGATCAACACACATAGATGGTCGACAGGTGTGTCAAATTGACATTTCCTGGGTAGGGCAATTTTGCCTTTCACAAGGGACTGTGTGATTGGTGCAGTGGTTGCAGTGGTTAACATTGTCACCTCATAGCAAGAGGTTCTCCATTTCGATTCTTGGCTGGAGTGCCTTCTGTGTAGATTCTGCATTTCCTCCCTGCATTCGTGTGGGTTTCCTCTGGGTACTCCAGTTTCCTCACACATTCCCAAGACATGCATCTGGAGCATTTCTCCCTGGATCTCCACTGAAAATAGGTGCTGTCCTAGTCAGACTTTCCCAGTCAACATGTTAAATAAATAAATAAAATAAATAAATAAATCTTGGAGTTAGGATATATACTTATCAGGGGGTATGGGGTGCAGGGAGCTTGGCCCTTGCAAAAACACTTGTAGTTGATTTAATCCACTCTGGGTTAATCCCTGGAGCAAGGGCAGAACATGTTGGCATTTGTAGTTTTGAAGTCTTCATGTTAGGATTCTGTTTGTCGGTGTAGGAGCACAGTCAATCCAGTTCCCTACGCATTTATATATATATATATATATATATATATATATATATATATATATATATATATATGTATATATGTAAAATAGCATACACACACGCACATATATATATATATATATGTATATCTGTGTGTGTATGTGTGTGTGTGTGTGTGTGTGTGTGTGTGTGTGTGTGTGTGTGTGTGTGTGTGTATGTGTGTGTGTGCGCGTGTGTATTAGACTTTTGACCACAGTACCTCAAAGCAGGAATAATTCTCTGTGATACTGCAGTCTTGCAGTTATTATAAAATGATTTCAGTGAGAGGAAGAGCAAAAGGGCTAATATAAGAAAATGATATCCAGAGGATGAATGCCATGTGACTGCATAATAATGTAAAGATAAATTCAACATCTTAACGTAGCTGAGATATAGACAGTGCTCTTTGTGCACAAAATCACTATGTAGCTCAAATTCTATTTGATTTTTTGGTTTAATATAGAGAATGTAACTGATAACCTTAGTTCAGACTTCAGTAATTAAAAGATCTATGTTTTTGCAAAGTAAATAGGTGTCAAACAGCACAATAATATTGTTTCCAGAGTCTTCGACCTGCTCCATAATTACATCTCTCTCTCTTATATGGCTGTCACAAACTGTTAACACAAGAAGAATGAAAACAGTGGTCATTGTATAGCACGCATAGCTTCACCATGTGTGCATGCTTTTTGTTTACGTCCTGCACAAAGTATGACACAGCTTGCTTATGGAGAGTAGATCAGTTTGCTATGTATATACTTAAATGGTCACTGTGTTATTAGTTTTGACATACAGGCAACAAATCTGAGTGTAAAGAATGACTTTTTAATACAAATTAACAGCTGAAAAAGGATGGAATATGATATAATGTTACATTAGGAAAGTATAAGTAAAGAAACAGAGGGATATATTCAGGTGTGTTGTCTCCTTATGTATTTCCAGCTATTTATTTTGGGACATGCATAGTCATTTTTTTCTGTATGCTTTCTGTATCCCCACCTGCTGACCATCTGTCTTTTGCTATGAGTTGTACCCACTCACATCTTATCAGCGACAGCATGGTGACTAACTCAGGGGAGTGCCAGCTAAAATGAGCCACCAACCAGGCAGACATGAAGGTTGTTTTATCTCAGCTAGCCACAAAACATTAGTCTCCTTTACAAGCTATTGCCCACTGAGTGGCTTGCCAAACCACTGCCATAGGCTGTCCTGGCCAGCAGTCCAAAGGCGCACAATACAGGTAACATATTACTATCGACCCTTCCCATGCAACCTCAAGATTCACAAATGGCTCAAAACTTCCAGTCCTCCCATTTGTCCATAGGCCTGTAAAGAAGCCCCATTTAATGTGGGCAACAGAATATTTTCTGGTTTTAACTCTAACCCCATCCAGATGGCCGATATGATGCCATCACTGTGAAGATGTATTATGCCTTCTCCACATCTATGATTGCCACCACACTGGCTTGACAACACCAAGCCCTTATATCCTCCTTATATCCTGTCTTGCATGTTTCTGGTGCCATGTATACCCACACTTGGAAGGTGGTGAAATGTCAACCAGAACCACCTCTACCCCCCCCCCCCCAGGACTGGCAGTCTAGTACCCGTCTTTCACATCCTCCCCTGCCTGGTTCTTCCAGCATGCAAGCCTAATAGAGGTTTATTAAGCTTGGATGTAGTTAGGTCTTCCACTCTCTATGCCACACAGCTGGGTAGTGTATAGCCATTTTTAAATATAGGTGCTAGGGATGGGATTTGAAGAAGACTGAAATGTTACTGACGTTTTCCTTCTAGGAATCTTACTTAGTTCTCTCTCTCTCTCTCTCTCTCTCTGTTTCTTTATGTTATCTTTTGAATCTGGTGGGTCAAGCAGTCAGAGAAGTAGGACCCATAATGAAAAGACATTTGTTCTAATTTTATTAAGCTACAAATGCTCCATTTTGATGTCAGACAAAAAATATTTGTTTGGGTAATGTGTTAGGCAGATCCCCCAAAAACTACCACCAGCAATTAACAGTAATAACTCCATACTCTGCCCTAGATTTCTACAACTCATTTCCAGTTATACACTGACACTTAGAAAGAACCATGCCATTATGTTTAATGGCCCAGAAGATCGTCTTCATTAAAGAAATTTGTTTTAGTTTCCTTGTCTTGATACCATGGATTGTTCTATTAAAGCTTTTCCCAACTATCTGTTAGACCACATGCAACTAGTTTTGCTACAGACAGGTACCAGTATGGGTCTCAAAGCAATAACATATACATAAGTCTAATATACCAATCCACTTAGGATGCTAGAAGGAATAATATACCTGTAGCTTTATATCCTATTCTTTCTGATTAAGTTGGAGTACAGCTCACATATAAAACCATATGTGCCTCATATGCTCAGTCTCTAGCAACCTGAAACTTTCATGCAGACAGAACATATGAAGATTTGATTTTAGGACCATAAAATGAGGCCAGTGATTGGGTATAATGCCTCTTTTAGCATGTATCTGTCAAGACACATATAATAACTGGAATGCCCACAGAGATAACTTACTAAAAGGAAACAAGGCCTAAATCATATGTCCTACATGTTCCAACTCAAAGCCCTGTGACTATACTGTGTATCTTACAGGCTGCTAAGAGGTAACCTGTATCTGGCATACAAGGCCTCCTCCTCTGACCTAATACTAATGGATTTACTGTACATTGGTAAGTAAAATGGCATCAGGAATACTCAGTCTTGGGATCTAAAACTCTTCTGCAACATCAACAGAACAGTTTGGAGGAACAGGTTTATCTCGCAGAAGATACTGCTGCTCTGGAACAGACTCCCCATCCACATAAAACAAAGTCTGTCCCTGTCCATATTCAAGCACAACTTGGATCTATGGATGGGGAAACAGAAAATTTACCTCTGGACTGCTCCCTGCATTACTAATGGACAGAAGTAGTTTGCAAATGTTTTATCCCATGTATAGGTTCATAGGTTCATAGGTTCATAGGTTCATAGGTTCATACTGGGCTATCTGCCCTAGGGCATTTATAAGCCTAGCCAGAGTGTGTTTGGCTTTCGCCACCCATTTTAAAATAATTTTGCTATGCCCTTTTTCGAGGTTAGTATACTGTGCCTCTGCCTAACAGTGACACAGAAGTGATACCCGGGGGTAAACCTATGATCTCCCATCCACTCATCAAGATTCCTCTTGAAGAGAGTCAATGAGGGACTCCGCCTAACCTGGACTGGGATTTTATTCCAGAGTGAAGGGAGCCTCTGGGTTATGAATCTGTCCCTCCAGCATGTCCTATTTATTTCAGTGCTGAGGTTCAAGTCTCTCGAGCACGTAGCTCGATGGGATTTGGATTTTCTGAGGTGCAGCATGTCCATTAATTCTGGGTTGGACATGGCTTTATACATCAGGCACAGATTGCCTCTGAGCAGGCGGTATGCCACTGAGTAGAGCTGGAGTTTCTTTAACCGGGCAGCATATGGCAACTGTTTAAGCCCTTTGATCCTCTTGGTGAGGTACTTTTGGGGTCTTTCCAGTTGCTGCAGGTGTCTGGTAAGGTACATCCCAAAAGGGGCATTGTACTCAATTATGGGCCTCATGAGGGATGAGTAAAGAGGCACGATGACCTCCCCTGATCTATATGTGAATCCCTTCATGATTAGGTGGGCTATATAAAATGTTTTTCTAACCACTTTGGCCACATGGTTGTCAAATGAGAGCTTGCTATCAACTTGGGTCCCCAGGTCCCTAATTACTTCATCTGTACTTAATGGATTACCACCTATGTGGTAATTTGTGGCCACTTTGTTTTTGCCAAAGGGGATGACTATACACTTTTTGGCGTTTAGCTTGAGGCCATGGCTCTGGCACCAGTTGTCTGTTTCTATGAGGCCCTTTTGGAGGATGCTTGTGTCGGCTGGAGAGTTGATTATGGCACCCAGTTTGCAGTCATCTGCGAACTTGGTCAGGCACAGTCCTTCCATGTTGGCCTGTACCTCTGAGAAATATATACCGAACAAGAGAGGTCCCAGGACCGAGCCTTGTGGGATGCCACTTGTAACTGGTTTGGAGTCTGACATGGCTCCAGCAATTCTAACCATGTGGGTTCTGTCCTTGAGCCAGTTTGCAACCCATCTAGTGACATAGGGGTTTATATTTAAGCTGGTGAGATTATCTATAATGCCCGAGTGGGGTATTGTATCGAAGGCTTTTGCAAGATCCAGGAAGGCTGTGTGGACCACCTTCCCCTCGTCAATGGCCTTGGTGACTGTTTCAAAGAAATCAACCAGGTTTAAGAGGCAGGATCTGCCCTTAACAAAGCTGAACTCGGTAGGATCCAGTGTCTGTAGGTCCCCAATATCTTTATTTATGAGGTACATGATGATCCTTTCCATAGCTTTGCAGGCCAAGCTAGTCAGGCTTATGGGGCAATAGTTTCCAGGATCCGTTGAGGCATCACCTTTGTGGAGAGGGGCCACTGTTGCTGTACGCCACTCTTTGGTTACATATCCTGTAGTAAGGCTGAGATTGAACAGTAGTTTTATGTTTGGGTTTAGCTCTTCTTGGAGTTCATGTAGGACGCAGCCCGGGACACCGTCTGGTCCCATTGATGCTGTGGTTTTTGCTTTGGGGAGGGCGGCCCTTACCTGAGCATCTGAGATGTCAGGGGGGCAGCACTCTGCTGGGATAGATATTTGCCCTTTTGGTGGGGAGGGGGAGAAGTTTGCACTGAACCTGTCAGCTAGGATGTTGGCAATGTCTGTGGGTTCGATGTATTTTTTGTCATTTTGGAGTAATTCTGAGCATATCTGGGAATTCCCACCCAGGTTCCTAACATAACTAAAGAAAGCCCTGTGATTATCCTTAGTGTCCTGTGCAATTTTTCTCTCAAAGCTGGCCTTAGACGATTTTATGAGTGCCCGTAGTTTTTTGCTAATACTGATCAGAGATGCCTTCCCTTTTTGGGATTTTGCTCTATCATGTCCTTCTATTGTATAGTTTGTTTATGGCTGGGGTCCACCAGACAGAACGTCTGCCTTTGGAGGATTGGGTCTTGGTTTTATTTGGGACTGCATGATCCATGCATTCCTGAAGGTGTTCATAGAATGCATTTATAAAGGATTCTGCGGTCTGGGCCGTATTTTCCACAGGCTCGGGGGCTTTGAAGGATTCCACCTCGGTTTTGAAGAGTGTGAAATTTGCTTTAGAGAAGTTTTGCACTGTGGTTTTCTGGGCAGGGGGTGGGGTCGGGATGTGAATATCCAGTGAGATTAGTTTATGGTCTGATCTTACCAGTGAGGGATACACTTCTGGTCTAGAGCATAGAGTCTCCATGTTGGTGATGATCAGGTCCAGTATGTTTTCCCCTCTTGTGGGAGTGGTAACAAGTTGTTCCATAGCATTTGAGTTTATAAATTCTAGGAACCTTTGAGCTAGGGTGTTGGAGCTAGAGTAATGCTCCCAGTCTATGTTTGGGTAGTTGAATTCGCCCAATATAATGGTGTTTGGAGAGACGTTCATATTTTCCAGTGTTCTCAGGAAGGCCGAGTGGGGTTCCTGGGTTTGGGAGGGTGGTCTGTAGCAGGCTATAAACTGGAAGGCAGTTTTACCCACTGTTAGTTGCACATGGATAGTCTCTGATGCTTCGTGCTGTGCCACCAACCTGGAGGTGTGGGTATTTTTGACGAATATTGATACTCCCCCTCCTTTTGTGGTTCGGTCCAAGTTTTGGGGTCGAAAAGCATGGTATGAGGTATAACTTGGTAGTGCTGGGGTGCTCTTGGGAGCCTTGAACCAGGTTTCTGTTACTGCACAGATATCGATGTTTTCCATGCTAAGGAGAGTCACCTCAAATGATCTATGGTATAATCCCAGTTATTCTCACTAGGGGTAATATTTAATTATTGACCATAGGATGTTATGATCAATCTAACTTCAAATGGGAGAGGTTAATTCAAGCATCAAAAGAGAAATTGGCCAGGCTTAAAATGGCCTGCAAGGGCAGCTAGTCTAGTACTTACCTATGTACCTATAAAATCTTTAGCATGTATTGAAGACTTCAATGTTATGGGCAACTTAGAACTGTAGGCTCTGTGACAGAAGCTTGAAATAGGCTACAAAACCTTAGCACAACTTACTAAAGAACTGCAAAGTTAAAGACAGAAATGTATTTATATAGCATGTTAAACACTTCTTAGGTAATACAATATTAAATGCAATCTGTAGCTATAAGAGGAATATGTTTATTTATCTCAGCCAAGCAGACTAATTAGTGGTTACTTAAGATCAGACCATTGAAATGGCTAACTCATATGGAAAGTGTTGCCTTCAAATGTACTCCATGGCACATTTTGAAGAAAATTGTCAGTATTTAAAGTGTCTCCTATAAATTTAATATCTGCATGTTGTCCTCCGTATCTCCCAAATGTCTTAGATTTCTCAAAAAAACAAATTTTTAAGCCACTTCTTTGACCATCCTTGCTTTACATCACCAACTTCAGATGTTTGACAGGATATTTGTATATGAATGCTCCTCTCTCTTTATACTTTGCACATACCTCCACACACAGGTGAGTGCCTAGCAGCTAACAAGTCTTGCAGTACTGCCCAAAGTAATTGTGAGAAGCCCATTCCAAAAAGCAAAATAAATTACCCATTCTTCAGATTGTGGGTTGCATGCCAAAAACAGAATTACTGGCCTTTGAAGAGACAGACAACACTCAAAATCCAGCATAACAAAAGGCTCTTCCATGCCGCTTCTGCTCTGCAGAAAAAGGCTACAAAACTTTATCACAACATCCTAAAAAACTGAAATTTAAAGTTAATATCTTTCTTGTCCTGGCTAATATAAACTCAGCTCAGGCAGTTTGGTGTTTACTGAAAGTTCACATTTTTGTTCACTATTTGGAACTGTAAGATGTAGTTTATTCAGTATGTTATTTAGTAACTGAAAGTTCATACTCTTATATACTTCATACAAACTGAAAGACTGGATTTGAGGAAGACTGAAAATACAACTGGCCAAATCTTTATGTCTGACATCAAAATAGTGAATTTATAGTTGCACGAAATCAGAGTTGCATTAAAAGAGGAAAACAAAAATTTGCACATGGAATGGTGGCAGGACCATAAGAAAGCAGCCAAAGTTACCAAAGATCTCTTGAAAATGTCTGTCTAACTAGCAGATGGATGCAGTGAATGATAGTGCAATGTTTAATGTTGGTTCATTGCTGCAATGCCCAGGTTTGATTAAATGCTTCGGAAAAAGATTGACATCCTCGTTATCAGAGCAAGCATAAAAGTGGCATGATTTATTTTTTTTCCATAATAAATCTTTATTGTTATATTATTTTCCATACACAATTAAAAACAAAAACAAAATTTTAAAAGGAACTACTAACTAATATCACTAACAACCACACCAAACATATATACAATATTTACAAGAATGCTTCCATGTAAAACACTAACTATACAAGAAAAACATAAGAATAGTTAAGAACATTTCAAGTAATAAACAGTTTGATTGCAAAATTCTCTTCAAGTGTATAAATAATTCTTAATACCTTTAAATTAAAAGTATTATGTTAGTATAATATTAAATATTTGTTCCCAATTTTTTGGATTATTAATATTTTTATTATGCAGATTTAAAAGTAATTTATGAGCTAAGATATGCCTTGTTGCCAAAGTTTTCCCATGATGTTTTAGATGGGTCTAACCAATTAGTGGCTATATAGAGCTTCATTAATAAAAAAATATTAATACATATAATACTTTGTGATCTAGGAGTTCTTCGGGGAATATGCAAAATCATGAATTTCCATGACAACGTTGTACTTTGGTAACCCATCTTCTGAAGTTGAATCTTAAGGGAATTCCAAAGTTTGCATATGCATTTACAGCTCCAGAACATATGAAGAAGATCAGCCAGTTGATTTTTACAATATGGACAGGTTGGAGAGTTTTTGGAATTAAATTTATGCAGGGCAAGACGTGTATAATATGCATTATTCCATACCATCATCTGGGTATATATCAATTTTTGAAGAGAAGTAGATTTGATAGTCAAGTCAATTGCTTTTAACATATTACTTTTGTCTGTCAGTAGGATTTTCTCTTCCCAATAGTTCGACAACAAAATTTTATCTTGAAATATAAGTTCTTTAATTAATTCATTTGTTGTTGTTATATGTTTAATATCTTGTTGGAGAGCTTGCCACAAATCCGAGCATTTGTTTATAATCTCATCTTCAGGTTTGAAATTTTTAAAGTAACTTATAGCAAGTTCTCTAATTTGTCTCAAAATAACAAGATAGTTTTTAGGTAGGTTAAATTCTTGTCTTATTTGGTTGGCTGAACATTCATGATATTTATATATATCAATCAGAGTTAAATTGACTATTAATGGAAACTTTTTAAGATCAATTAATTGATTATTCAATCTCAAGTTAGGATTCCTGTGAAAGGGTTGAAAAACCAGCATATGTTGAACCAGATCTAATGATTGAAATAAGTTTTGTAAAGATAATATATATGTTTTCATGTGTTCAATAATCTCATATAATTTCAAGGTATCTTTACCTAAAAAAGGTATTGCTTTAGGATTAATATTCAACTTTAAAATATATTTATAATTCAGGACCACCCAAGTTGGTGTCCACATAGTACTAGTTATATCATAGTTAGCAATTCTTAGAATTCTATTAGAGTTCACAATTAAATAATACATTTCAAAATTAGGTAGCTCCAGTCCTCCTCTATTTTTTCGGGTCATTAATTTATCATAAGATATCCTGTTTTTTTTGGTTCCCAAATGAATTTAGCCAATTCTTTATGAATTTGTTTAAAAAATGTCTTTGGAATTATTAATTGGGCAGACCTAAAAATATATAGTAACCGTGGTAGTACATTCATTTTAA
This sequence comes from Protopterus annectens, assembly GCF_019279795.1. NCBI lineage: Eukaryota > Metazoa > Chordata > Ceratodontiformes > Protopteridae > Protopterus > Protopterus annectens. The sequence continues at coordinate 430,409,031 of NC_056746.1, forward strand.
TAATTGAAACTTTTGCTAATACTGGCAGTCGTAAATTCTTCCACCTCCCAAAATCAGATCTTATTTGATCCCAAATTGTTTTAATGTTATTATTGTAGAAGTCTTTATTATCTGTAGAAAACCCAATACCTAAGTATTTAATATTTTCTTTAAACGTTACCTGTCCCACCAAAGGCAATAACAAAAAAGGTTTAGGTGTTCTTAAAGGGAAGATGTTTTTTTTTTTCAAATTAATTCTATAGTTAGAGACTTCTGAAAGGTCATTTACAGCCTTTAATAACTTTTCAGTATCTGAAATTGGGGATTCACAATAAATGTTAAGATCATCAGCAAAAGCTGCCATTAATATTTCGGTTCTATAAATTATTGGGGCATTATGATATACGTTCTGCTTAATATATAAGAACAAAGGTTCAAGATAAAAATTAAATAATAAAAGGGACAAAGGGCAGCCCTGATGTGTTCCATTTTTGATCAGTATTCTTTTAGAGAAACTTCTATTAATGTACAGTGTAGTATAGGGATTACTATATAATATTTGTAACATTTGAACAAACTCATGGGATATATTAAAATAAGGTAAAAGCTCAAACAAAAAAATTATATCAACCCTATCAAAGGCCTTCTGTGCATCAATTATAAGGGCATAGATATTAAGATTATTTTGTTTAGCATGCGCTATCATAGTATGAAGTGTAAGTGTATTATCACTAGTTTGTCTACCTGCCATAAATCTGGCCTGTTCTTTAGATATTATATGAGTCATGATTTTTTTCAGTCTAGATGCTATAATAGAGGTTAAAATTTTCATGTCTACATTTATTAATGATATCAGTCTATAATTATCAGGGTTTTGGGGATCCAAATTGGGTTTATGTATAAAAATAGTTTTTGAAGTGTTAAGATGAGGATCATTAATTTTATTCCTAATTATATAGTTAAATGCAGATAAAAGTATTTTACCGAAAATATCTACAAACACTTTTCTAAAATTCCACTGTCAACCCATCAGGACCTGGTGATTTATGTGATTTCATATGTTGAATTATGTATACTATTTCTTCTTCTTCGGATATCGGTTTGACCAAATCATTTTGAATATCCTCTCCTATTTTTGGAAAATTAATTGTCTGTAAAAATCGTTTATAGGTTCTATGTGAGGACACATCCTTTTGCCCATCATAAATATTAGTATATATCTTCTCAAAAATATTAATGATATCCTCGGTTTTAGAGTATATTATATTATTAAACTGTATTTCCGCAATTTGCCCTGTTGTTTTCGATTGGTTAATGATCCTAGCTAATGCTCTCGAGGTGTTTGAACATGATTAGCATACCTCACTAAAGTCTTATGTTCCTGAAATGTTAATCTACTATTTTGAATTAAGAAGAGATCCTTTTGACATTTAAGCAGTTCCATCTCTGTTTGATCATTAAAATTCAGAATCAGTTCTTGATCAAGTATCTTAATTTTTGTTTCTAGATTTTGAATATCTCTGTTTTGTATTTTTTTATAATAAGAAGCTTTTTGCAAAAGGATCCCTCTTATTTGTGTTTTAACTGTTGCCCATTCAATATCTGGGGCATGTTGTTGTTTCTTTAGACCAACCAATAAATATTTGAGGTAATTTGTAATTTCCTGTATTATTTCCTCCTTATTCAACAGATTAGGGTTAAGAGACCAATTATAACCTCTTTGTCACAGGGTATCCTTTACCTCCTTAGCAAAACTCAATGAAATTTTCGAGTGATCTGATAAATAACGTGCATGTGTAACAACTACAGGTTCTAAATTAATCAATGTTCTTGAAATCAAAAAGAAATCTATTCTGGACCACATTTTATGACATGGGGAATAAAAGGTATAATTATTTGTGTTATTGACATTGTTCGGATAGTGAAAAGGGTCATATAGTTGTAAGTCTTCCTTAATATCATTCAATGCTAATACAGCATGTTTATTAAATGCTCTTTGTGGGCAAGATCTATCCATCTTCGGATTTTGGTAAGCATTCCAATCTCCTCCAACAATTATATAATATCTATCATATTGTGTTAAAATTGAGTACAATGATGTTATGAATATTTGTTGATCATTACAGGGTGCATAGATATTTAAAAGTAAAATAGGTTTATCAAATAGGGTAGACGAAAGAATAACGTAACACCATTGCCCATCTTTATCTGTTTTAGAATCTAAAATCTTCTCCTTGTATTGATCTTTAATAATTATAGCTACCCCAGCACTATTTGACTTACCTTCCGATGCTACTACTTCTCTGATCCACTTCTTTTTTTATATATCAACCCATTGATCATTCATTAAATGTGTTTCCTGAAGTAATATAAACAACGCCTTAGCCTGCAACAATACATGTAACAATTGTTTCCTCTTCTTTAAGTTCTGGAGTCCTTTAACGTTCCATGAGTCTAATTCCCACATTTCAAAGGTTGTCTGTACAATAAAGGTTTAAGAGGGAAAACATAGGAGAAAAATAAAGTAACTTCAAAAACATCCATAGTCTGGAAGCAATCCTTATATCCCGTCCTATACCAGTGCTTACCCACTCTAACCCCAGACCAGGACATGTATAGGTCTTGTATAACATAGAATAATAAAAGGGTTAAGAAAAGAAACAAATATAAAAACATCAAATTATAAAATTTCAAACATGTTCCACAATTAAGACTTATATAATCTAGCTTAACTATGACAAAGTCTAACCTAAACATTCCCTAACAAACACTGCCATGATCTACATCTCTTTGGTTAACTATTATTTAAGCAAATCAAATTGAAGATATAATATTAATATATAAAAAATAAAGAGAGAAAAAAGGAAGTTTTAGTAATTGGATTAGCTATCTATACATAAACCGCATACATGAAAAATAAAAACTTATCATTTTGCTGCATATATAACCTATATATATAAAAAAAAAAATATATATATATATATATATATATACACACTCTATTATAACCCTATACTAAAACAAGTATACAGCTAACTACTGATATCCCTGGTTATAACTTTGCACTATCACAGTTTTATACTAAAGCAAGCTACTAACTAACTAACTGATATAATATAAACTATCACCTCTACACAGTACATTAAGGACTATATTAACAAGTATATTTTTACAAAACATTACTAAATCCCTGCACCCTCTCTAAATAATATAACTACAAGATTTTGATTAAACATTGAAAGGGAAGTACATAAAATGTTCCTATGTGTTTAAATTACCATACTATAGTGTTATTGTAATGTTAAATGAACCATAAAGTGTTTAAAACAGTTCTCTTTGGTTTCCCAAGCCTGGAAACCATGTAAAACATTTGCGATGGGGGACCGCTTTTGCAGTCGGACTTCCGGAAGTGCCACAGCAAAATCCACACCCTCGACAGCATTTTAGGCACTTCCTGTCTTTCTCCTCATCGAAAACAGTTCGTAGAAGCCATAAAATGTTGGGAAACGAATGCAGGTAATCAAGATTAGCTAAAACAAACAGTTTTATTACTCTGGAAGAGGCCTAAAGCTTTGAAAACAAAAACAAAGGATTACCCAGTTCTCGAGGCACAGTAAAAAATGGATCCGACCTCAGAAGCATGCCAGTCTCAATGAGGATTCAATTAAAGTTTCTGATGCAGGTAAACCCTTGAAAACTTTAAGAAACAGATTTCTTGCCTCATATAAAAGTGGCATCATTTAGAAAACTCCCACAGTGGGGCATGTTATACAAACTGTACAAAGCAGGCAGCAATAACAAGGTCTTACTTATCACAGTTAAGGGATGTAGCATGAGTTAAGGATGCCAGGCTTAACTCCAGGTCACTTGTGATCAGAGCTCTAAATTGTAATCACAAACATATGATTCGTCTTGATATTTATCTAAATATCAAGGTGGTTGTATCTTGGAGAATTCATTTTTCTCTGACACTGTTTTTCTGTCAGTGTGATATTTGGTTATCAGACTTACCACTGTTGATTCATAGGATCATGAGAAGTTACTAGGCTATTGGCCCTGAGGCCCTTATAAGCCTAGCCAAAAGTTTAGCTCATGCATAGACAAATCAACACCTGATGCCCCTGTCCAGCAGGGACACGGGTGGAGTCCCAGGGATGTAATTTCTATTTCCCATCCAGTTATCCAGGTTGTGCATAAAAAGGGGTAAAGAGGTACTCTGCTTGACATGGAGAGGGAGTCTATTCCATCCAAGTTGGGCTTAAAAAGGGGTAAAGAGGTACTCTGCTTGACATGGAGCGGGAGTCTATTCCATAGATGGGGGAGTCTCTGGGACACAAATCTGTCCTGCCAACAAGTCCTACTGATGTCACAGACCAGGTTGAGGCAGCTTGTGTGGGTTACCCGAGTGGAGCTTGACTTGCAGATATGCAGCAGTCTCATCAAGGCGGGGTCCGAGATTGCCTTGTATGCCAGACAAAGGTCACCTCTGAGTAATCTGTATGAAACAGTGTAGAGGGATAGGGCTTTTAGCCTATCTGTATATGGTAGATTTTTGAGGCCGTGGATTCTCCTGGTGAGGAACCTCTGTGGTCTCTCCAGCTGCTGTGTGTGCTTTGCGGGGTGCATGCCAAATGGGGTGTTGTACTCAATAATGGGCTTTATAAGGGAAGAATACAGGGATGTTATGACCTCCTTGTCCCTGGATGAGATACCCTTACTTATGAGGTGAGCCATGTAGAAAGCTTTCCGCACAATAGAAGCAACATGGTGGTCACAAGTCAGGTTACTATCAATCTGGGTGCCTAAATCCCTCACGACTGACTGCATGCTTAGGACATTTTTATTAATGTGATAATTTGTGGGGACATCACTCTCCCCAACGGGGATGATGATGCATTTTTTTTGTATTCAGCTTGAGGCCATGTTTGTGGCACCAGTCATTTGTTTGGGTGATATCCTCTTGGAGGATGTCCATGTCACTAGGGAAATTGATGACAGCTCCAAGCTTGCAGTCATCTGCAAACTTGGTTAGCCATAGCTCACTGGTTTTGGTTTGCACTGCAGAAAAGTATATCCCAAATAACAGAGACCCCAAGACTGAACCCTGGGGTATGCCACTCGATATGGGTCTACTGCTTGAGGTGGCTTCCCCTATTTTGACTAGGTGAGTTCTGTCAGTGAGCCAGTTAGCTAATCATCTTGTAATGTATGGATTGATGCCTAGTTGAAAGAGTTTATCTATTATGCCTGAGTGGGGAATTGTGTTGAAGGCTTTGGCCAGGTGAAGGTAGGTGGTGTGCACTATCTTCCCCTCATCCATGGCTTTGGTGACTGTCTCAAAAATGTCGACTAAATTTAACAGACATGACCTCCCCTTGATGAAGCCAAACTGTGTGGGATCGAGTGTTTGGAGGTTGTCAATGTCCTTGTTAATGAAGTCCATGATAATCTGTTCCATGGTCTTGCAGATCAGGCTAATTAGGCTGATGGGTCTATAATTTCCCAGATCAGTGGATGCTCCACTTTTGTGTAAAGGGATGACAGTGGTTGTCCTCCACTCAGCTGGGACAAAGCCGGTACTCAGGCTTTGGTTGAATAGGGTGCCTAATGGTGCTGCAAGCTTCTGCCTGAGTTCATGTAGGATGCAGCCTGGGTTGTTATCAGGTCCCATGGAGGCTGTATATTTTGCCTTTGAGAGAGCAGTGATGACCTGATCCCTAGACATAAGGGGAAGGGGGCAGGTACTGGGAATGTCATGATTTACTGATGGGGGGACATAGGGGTGAAATTTTCATTGAATCTGTCAGTCATAAAGTTTGCTATATTTACAACATTTATATATGTGATGTCCTTGACCACCAGTTCTAAACAGATCTGGGTGCTACTTTTGAGATTACGGACATATGTGAAGAAGGCATTATGAGTGTCTCTAGTACATGTGTCCAATTTGGACTCGAAGTTTTCTTTGGAGGATTTCACTAGTGCTCTTATTTGCTTGTTTAGGCTAAGGAGAGATTGCTTTCAATTGGGCACCTGCTCCTTCTTGGTCCTGGACAGCAATTTTTTCTTTTGCTATAGAGTTTATTTATGGCAGATGTCCACCAGACAGGTTCACTCTTCCTTGCGGAGGATGATTTAGTCCTTTCAGGTAATCCTGATTCCATGCATCTATATAAATGTTTGTATAGTGCTTTGGTATAGTTTTGGATACTGGTGCCAGTTCCTAGAGAGGGGGGGAGGGGAGGGGGCAGTGAAGCTGTTTATACCATCCCTCAAGAGGCTGTAATCAGGTTTTTGTTTGACCCTAGTGAGAGGGGGTCAGGGGAGATGGTGACTTTGAATGTGACTGCTTTATGGTCAGATTTTACATCGAGGATGATACTGCAGGGATGCTGCAGGGGTTACTCATGTTGGTTAATACCATGTTCAAGATACTATCACCTCTTGTGGGGGTATTGACCAACTGTGCCAAAGCATTTGCATTGACAAAATCGAGGAATCTCTGGGCATTTGTGTTCTGGCATGAGTAGTTCTTCCAATCTATGTTTGGGAAGTTAAAGTCACCCAGGATCAGGGTATAGGGTTGAATCTTGATAGATTCAAAGAAGTCTAGATAGGCAGTTTGGGCATCTTGGGTCAGATTTGAGGGCCGGTAGCTAGCTATGATTTGTATAGAGGTCTTGTCAATGGTTAACTGCACCTGGAGTGTCTCTTGTGCATCATACTGTTTGACCAGCCTGGAGGTGTGTATGTCTTTAATATATATTGAAACTCCACCTCCTCTGGCTTTGCTCCCCACAGTTTGGGGTCTGAATGTATGATAGGATGAGTAACTAGGTATGGCTGGGGTGCTCTCCACAACAGCGCAGATGTCAGCATTTTCCAGGGTTAAGAATGCTTGCAATGAGTGCAGTTTCATGTTTAGACTTCTAGCATTTAGCAGCATGACCTTTAATTTGGTTTTGTTGAAATGTTTATGTTGGTAGTTTTAACCTCATCACTTTTTCTAAAAAAGGCACCATGGGGGAGGCAAGTGCCTTTGCCAGAAGCCTGAAGGCCAAGTGAGACAGATGCAGGCCATCTCTGGCAAAGCATCATGGTCTGTCGATCATATCTTCCCAGGCTGTCAGGTACTGGATTCCCCTGGAATGACACCAGAAACTAAGCCAATTGTTAAAATCAATCATTTTCTGTTTGTATTGAGGCATCATTCTGGGTGAAGGTAGAATGCTGCTTAAGGCTAGGAACATACCTACCTGGGATACATATTCAGTGAGTTCAATCATGTCTCTTTTCATATAGTCCAGGGAGAACATCTCAAGTCATTCCCACCAACATGGACTATGACAGAGTCAAAACAGTACCTTTTGCTGAGAGACTTGACTGTGTGTGTGATATGGTGGATTCTGACAGACAACTAACCATTTCTCCTTATCCAACCCGGTGAGAGGCATATCTGTGTGTCTCACAATGGAGTCAGCTATGACTAATATGTTGGGTTTATGGTAAAGCTTTAGTGGTTGTGAGAGACAGGTGTGTGAAGTATACATGGTATGTGGTGTGGAGGGCTGAGGAGATTGCGTGTGTTTTTGCTTCGGATGTCTCCTTTGTTTGGGTATGTTTTTGTTAAGGACCTCCACATATGTGGGTGTGTTTTATGTGGTTGTGGGTGTAGGTGTGGCTGGTGTTTGAGGTATAGTGATTGTGTTGACAACCTTCTTAGTGCCAGATATATTGGCTTGTGAGGGAGATATCATGGACTCTAGGTTCCTAGTGTAATTGCACCTCTTGCAAATTGTGTCCCTAGGTGGTAGTAGTAGGTGGCTGTCTGTGTACATAAGGCAGTTGCTACACTGCCTCAGGATGCCCATATCAACCAGACTGGCAGGAGAAACTGTAGGAAATTGTCCATCCATATTTGTCAGAATCTAAGAGAGAAAGGGCAGGGAGAGCTAAGGGGTAAGCCTAAAGCCCAAGTGCTTAAACCAAGACTAAGAGGCTTAGAATAACACTTAATTTAAATAGGCTATAAACAAGCAGTAACAAATGCAACAGAAAAGATACAATTGAACACTTTAGAGAACAACCCACAGCAAGTAGCAGAAAAAGCAAGATGAAGTAATGAAGTAAAGGAGCAGGAGGAGGAAACACAAATACAGTAAAAGACGCTGAAAACAAAGTGGAAAGGGAGAGAGGAGGAACAGAAGAAAATTCAAGATTAAGGAACTAAAGGGTTTGTCCTTCCCAAATGATCTCTCTATTAGGTAGAATGAGCTAATGAGATGGGACTGGGAGGAGTGCCCCTTATCAAATTTACAGTAGGGGCGGGCAACAGCAAAAGCCACAAACTTTAAGAACACAACAGCAATTGGGTGGGAGGGTGGAAGGAAAACAAAAATTCAACACAGATCAGCAAATATATAAATGGAGCCACAGAAAAGTAAATAATTCAGTCAAACAAATAAATAGAAACAGTGCAGTAAACTAGTGCAGAACTGTTACACAAATATATATAAAACAATGCAGTACGGATAAACAAATAAATACAACCAATGCAGTGCTGATAAGAAACACAGAAAAGTGCATACAATATACTTATGTAGCTCTGTAATTCAGGTTAAGAAGTACTCTCCATCAGGCACAAATGGATCTCTAGCAAGATGGTGTTCATGTACTGAACTTTAGTTGTGGAATTATCAGTTATTCATAAGAAGTATAAAGTCTAAGCTCAGAAACTACAGTGCAGTGACATAACTAGTATGTGGATACAGCAAGGTATAAAAAAACAGAAAGGAAAAACAGACTGAAATCCCTTCATGGAATTCAGATTAGATATTTAAAGCATGTTTCAAGGATTCATAGTGGATGGATGTGAAGTAACACATGCCTGGAGTTACATACAGTATGATTTCCGATCACTGAACAATGTATGAGGGCAAGTTCGAAAGACTGCACATACATCAAGGATTTCAGATGTAGGCTTGTATGGTATTTCTGCTCAGAATGTTTTTTAAACATTCTTGAATGTAAGACTAGGAAGTGGGAATGGGATTTGAAGGATTTGGGTCTGATCCAGTGTTGAGTACATTACTCTGTCAGTGAGTGTCCATCAAATGTATCACATCAATAGCTGTATCTTTTAACCAAAGGAATGGAGGCAGATACATTTCAGGATAGGGCAGGAGATGTACGAGACAGAGTGCGAGACACAGACAGAGACATGACACATGTGCAGTCTGCCATGTTAGCTTCCCGTGAAGCTATGTAGTGGATCAGAAATGGTATCACTACATTTATAAACCTCTATCAACTCAGTGATATCTTCTGATGTAAACGTAAAAGGTGGCAGTTTTATGTTTATTTTAAGGAGGTTTAAAAAAGACAACCTAATTAAAGCCTGAAACACACCTGTGTATGTAATTTAAAAAATGTACAAACACAATAATTAATTGATCCCCTTTATGCATTGGCCTTTTCCAGTGGTAGCAGCAGTATAGGTCAATGTGTTAAGGTAAGAATGTGAAAGCTATATCCACTTAAATAGAGTATGACTACTGTGGTTTTTAGCTGCACACTATATACTTACAATACCCTGTGATCAAATTGTCTAGTGACCCTTGTCTATATACTAAATAGTAATCATAACTGCTGGATGTGGGATATGGCTGTTAACTTTTGACTTGAAGTATGGTTGACAAACTGACTATGAAATTAAGTTTTACTACTGACACTCAATATATTACTCATCCTTTATGGACAGTTACATTTTTCTTGCTGTCTTATGAGATCTTAAAAGAAAGACTTTATGGTACATATATTTTTCAAGGGGAAAATATTTATTTATTTTTATTTTACATTTGTTACCGGGAAAGTCTGACTGGATATATGTCCATTTTCAGCAGAGGCCCGGGGAGAAAAGCTCCAGAAAAAGTACAGTTGCATAAAGACAATAGAGACAAAGATTGCAAGTACATGTAAATATACATAGTTCAGTAGGATACAAGCATACAGTTGAATAAATGCATTCATATGTAAGGTGCTAACATACAGACAACAGCCCTAACCTTCACTGTCATTAAAGATTCTTTGCACCTGGTGTTAGCACCATGTCATTTACTGAAATGAAAGTACAAGCTCAACAGTTACATCCTGTGTACTTTGTAAACAGCTTATAACACATTACAATGGTAGCGTGCTGAGCAGGGAAGATCAAACCTCCATGTTCTAGCCACAGTCTGGAGCTTATCTTGTGGGATCTTCAGGAATTCCCAGGAAAGCTGACAAAGGTAATCCCTACAACATGTCCTAGGTGTGTGCAAGGCCTTCTCTCAGTGGGCTGTGCTTTTCTACAACTCTTGTAGGAGGCACTCAGTGAGCATTCTCATACGGTATACAAACTGCTCTTCTGGCTTAGCTCAGAGGAGTAGTGACTCTGCTCTGGGATGCTCCTGGACTTCTGAGCCCTCAACATAATTAGAAAGAGTGATCTCAGCTACCCTGTGAAGGAGCCTCTGATCTACTATGATCTGATCCTCGTGACACATGTAAGGGTGGGAACACAGAATAATCAGGAAAGAGAAGCATTCATCCTATCACTCAGCTCTTGTTTTACCACCAAAGCTATGTACAATGGTTATGGTAGTACTACCGCTTTATATTTCTGCCAGTTATTCTCCTAATGGCCCCGCCTTTATTCATTATAAAATGGCTGCAGATATTTGAATTCCCCTTCTAGTGGTAGCTATTATTTTCTCACCTATAGAAGGTAATACACTAGTTCCTCGGATTAAACCAGGACCTTGTTAACCAACATTCTTCTTCCTATAACTGATTAGAATTGCTTAATTCCTCTCCCATACATTTATTAATTCCAACAGAGTTTATTTTTATTCCTCATTATGTCTGGTAGGTTGTCCAATGAACATATAACTCTCTCTGTGGAAAACAATATCTCCTCCCAGCTGGCCTTCTTCCATCATCTGCTCACATCCTTCCATATTCTTGAATACATCATCCTCTGATAGATATTGCTTTCCTGAATCATTTCCTCAAAGCAATGCTTGTTTAGTCTTCTTTCTTCAAGTCTCTACATATTGAATTTATTTCATCTTTCATTATACGTATGTCTTCCGCAGCAGACATGGTCCTATTTTTATTGTGCTTGACTGCACAACTTTTCATTCTGCCAGTTTCCTAACAGAAGTGAGTTCTCAAAACATGTTCACAATATTAAGGCATGACCATATGAATAGTACGTACAGAGGGTTATTCTAATTTTCCACTGTGGATGCCTCTACCTGCATTGCCTCATATCAACAAAATAGGGTTAGACTGTTTTGACAGAAGTATTGTGAGAAAGGTATAGAAAAAAGCGTGCATTTTGAGAATAAGAAGAGAGTCTTACACAGGAGGAAAAGCTATGTAACACTTCAACACTCCTTTCTTTTATTTAACTGATAAGGCAGTAAGAAAGTGCAGCTACTGTTATGAGATTGCAGCACTTCTGATCACCATGCTCTGTAAAGACATGCACACATCCTAAACTGTGTGCCTATATCTGACAAACAATCTTCCATTGCAATGAGAACCAGTTTTACATATAAATAAAATTAACTGTATAGCAATGCATTATTAAACTGAACGCAAATTTCTGCAAAGGCAAAAGCTGTTATCTTGCATCTTACTAATTGGTAATCACACTTTCAATTTTTACAGCCTTTGATTAAGGTGTCTATATTAGAACATTGAAATTTCACAATTTTGACATTCTAACATCGACCCCTTTTCAGCAAATTCTGACAACATCAAACTAGGGAAAAAATTTGCTGTTCCGAAACAAATACACACAACACAAGCACACCAAACAAACAGCAATCCACACACATACACCTAAAATCTTACAGCTAACCCTGCACTAAACTGTACAAGCACCACTAACTATCCACTTACCTTAACCCAAACCCTAACCCTAAGGTCCATCACTATCGCTCACTCACCTCACCCACGCCCTAACCCTAACTCACCTAACCCGCCCTAACCCTCACGTCCACACAATCGCACACATATCTAACCTGCGCCCTAACCCTAACTCACCTAACCTGCCCTAACCCTCACATCCACACAATCGCACACATACCTAACCCGCGCCCTAACCCTAACTCACCTAACCCGCGCCCAATCACACACTTACCTGAGCCCGATCTGTTACTTTCCACCACAGCACTGAAAATAGCAAAACGACAGAAATGGACAACCAAATTCTTTTCCCTAGGAAACAATTTGGCTTTCTGCCGTTTCACTATTTTCAGCATTCGCTGAATAGGGGTTGATATTAGAACATTAGAAATTGTGAGATTTTGAAGTTCTAATATAGACCCTGATTAAGTAATACTTGCCATTTTTGTATATACTTTTTTAGAGGACCACATGTTGTAAGACAGGTAATACTGTTTTACAAGTTAAAAAATGGCATCTTTGTATTTCATTATATCTTTGGAGTCCTAAGCAAAACTGCTATTATGCTTCAAGGCATTATGAGAGCTATGTAGATTTGCCCTAAAAAAATAAGTGTTTCAACATACTAACTCTTGAATGCACAGTGAAATAAAAGTCTTTATTAATGTACTCGGGTCAGTAAGCCAGACTCCACAATCTCTACATGAGTATGAATGTAAGTAAATAAATAAATCAACACATTGTCTGGTCATGTATTGTGCAATATTGTCTAATTCTGAAACCAATATATGTTCACAGCAAGATACTGCCTCAAGTCTTGCAATACAAACTAAAAATAGCAGTGAAAGAATGAAAAGGCATGCATGCATACCTTTTATGCAAGTGAGTATAATGTAATTATGTGTTTATGGCTAGCTTGTTGCTTTGGAATTAGTATATTGAATTTATCCACAGCAAATGTAAAATTTGATGCAGCATGTCTGAAATAACAGACACGTCATGTGGGAAGCCGCATTTAGTTTCTACCACAATGTTAATGATTTTGGAAAAATGTGAGTAGGCCAAATTGGGCTTATATAGAAGGAAATATATATGCTTATATGTAGTTTTAAGTGAGATGTTGCTTTTCTTGTTATACATGGTTTATTTTTCATGATTGTTTTCCTGGTAGCTGGAGATCTATACTAACTAACAGTAATGAGCTTAAAAATTAAGACTTCCGCGGTGGTGCAGCAGTAGCATTGCTGCCTCACAGCAATAGGTTCTCCCATTCGATTCTCAGCTGGAGTGCGGGGAGTTCCTTCTGTGTGGAGTCTGCATGTCCTCCCCATGGTTGGGTGGGCATTCGAAAGACATGTGTAAATAGGCGTGCCTTCATTGAAGGTTGAATGTTGAGCTGGCACCTCGGTGTTCGTGAAAATCTACTGCCAATCATTAGCGGAACGGAGTTCCTCTGTGGCGA
>NC_056746.1:430424926-430497426 GCF_019279795.1 Protopterus annectens
ACGGTTAAGACTGTTTTACAAGCATGATAACAACACTATAGTTAAGCACATGACTATAACAAAAAACACTATAAACAGAACTTTGAGCATTTTAACTGTAAGACATGTTACATAACTTCCTCAAAATTCAGTATGAAAGAAAGCAACATATATTTAGGTAATTCCACTACGAAGTTAATGCAGTGACTGACCAGAAATTAGGAGAATGCAATAAATCAAGAAAACGTAACTCCAAGACTGCTCAAAACACACAAATAATTTATTACAAGCAAAGCTTTTGGGTATAACCCTTCCTCAGTGCTATTATAATATAAAATTTTCACTACATATAAAGAAATATCAAAAATTACATGATCATAGTCAGCCAATAAAAGGACTAATTGATAAAATATGCTAATAAATAAAACCATAAAAAACTATCTATCATTCATAAATACTTTAACCCTTCACACCCATTCATTTAATCACAATTATATTATTGCAGTTGTATTTGTTTCTTAACTAAAATGGGCTTAATACTAACAATGCTATTTAGCCCAGGGTGCAGGTCTGCCTGCAGTTTTTCTCTAATGCATTATTAATGTCCCCACCTCTAGCTTGCCTCAATACCTGTTCAATTGCCCTGAATTAAAAAAATGCTCAGGACCACTATCCAAAATATGTTTACTTAAAGCAGTTTTTGAAATTCAAAATGACAAGCTCTAACAACAAGATAACTTTTTTGGATGCTGAGTTACAAAGAAATGAGAATTCAATAGATACTAGCATTCATAGAAAAGACATTCGTGTTAGTCGTTATGTATCTAGGATAAGTATGCATGCATTGCATGTATTTAGGGGCATAGCTAAAGCCCAACTTACAAGGGTAAGCAGGTTAACAACTAATGACAAAAAATATGAACTAGAGATGAGGAAAACAGACAAAGAATTTTTAGAAAGACGCCATGATGAAATTGCAGAAGGAGAAGAAGCTATTAAAGATGTACTTTCTAACAGAATTCAAATTACTGAAGAAGGCAATCATAAAACTGATCGATACAGTTATCACTTTATGACTCGCAAAATATAAAATACAGACTTTCACTACACCACTATACATGACCAACAAAATAAAAGTCTTATGAGGTAAGTGCTTAACCGAGTGTTAAATGCTGAGCGTATTATCATGGAACTTATAAACAAAGGCATTGGCAACCTTCAATCACTGGACCCCAGCCAGTTTGGGTTTGTGAAGGGCCGATCTTGTCTTCTGAACCTGCTTGACTTCTTCGAATCAGTCTCCAGAGCCATGGACAAGGGTAAGGTGGTCCACACAGCCTATCTAGACCTTGCCAAGGCCTTTGACACCATCCCCCACTCTGGAATCATAGATAAACTTAATAAGCTGGGCATTAATCCCTATGTCAACCAATGGGTTGCTAACTGGCTTACTGATAGAACCCACACTGTAAAAGTAGCCGACTCCAAATCCAGCTCCAGACAAGTGACAAATGGAGTACTTCAGGGTTCAGTCCTGGGACCGCTCTTGTTTGGCATCTACTTCTCTGAAGTACAGGCCAACACTAAAGGACTCTGGCTAACAAAGTTCGCAGATGACTGCAAATTGGGAGCCATTATTGAATCCCCAAATTATGTGAATACTCTACAAAAGGGCCTTACAGAAACAGATGCTTGGTGCCAGAGCCATGGGCTCAAGCTCAATGCCAAGAAATGTTTAGTTATCCCCTTTGGGAAAAAACATGTACTTGTTTATTACCATATAGGTGGCAGTACACTAAACACCGAAAATTTGATAAGAGACTTAGGGACACAGGTGGACAGTGGTCTCACCTTCGATAACCACATCGCCACAACAGTCAGGAAATCCTTCTATGTGGCACACCTCATCATTAAGGGCTTTTCATCCAGAAAAAAGGAGGTCATTGTCCCACTGTACTCATCCCTCATTAGACCCATTATAGAATACAATGCCCCGTTTGGTATGTACCTCTCAAGACATCTGCAACAACTGGAAAGGCCGCAGAAATACCTCACTAAAAGAATTACAGGCCTAAAGCAGATGCCTTATGCTGACCGCCTAAAAACTCCAGCTATACTCTGTCGCATATCGTCTACTCAGAGGTGATCTCTGCTTAACATACTAGGTCATGTCAAACCCAGAGCTGTTGGACATGTTACACTTAAAGAAATCCCAATCCCGCAGAGCCACATGCTCCAGGGATCTAAACCTTGTCATCACAATAAACAAAACATGCTGGGGGATAGGTTCCTGACCCAGAGACTCCCCAGACTCTGGAATAGATTGCCCATACATGTCAAGCAGAGTGCCTCTTTTGCCCTCCTCAAAAGAAACCTTGATGATTGGATGGGAGAAAGGAAATTCACCCCGGGGATCACGTCAGTCGCCCTGCTCGACAGGGGTCCAGGGAAGTAAATGGTGTGGGAAGAAATAGCCAGGGAATTGTTATGGCTAGGCTTGTATAGGCCCTAGGGCTGATAGCCTAGTACCAAGCTATGAACTTATGAACCTATGAAGAAGAAAGAAAAAAACTGCATACTGTCTGTGCATTTGGTGATTTTAACTTTATCTCTTAGTTGTACCTACTTAACAACATTATATTATTTGCTTGCTCTGAATTGCACTTGACTAAAATTAACATTCATACAACCATGAATCAAACTGGAACACTTATTATATCTTACCTAAATTTCTCAAAATTCTTCACATTTTTTCATGTAACTGTTTTGTTTTATTTGTTTGTACTATTTTTACTTTGATTTGAATTAGTAATATACATATTTATTTTTGGTATGATGACCAAGTTTGATGGACTTGCTGCACATTTTGGGGGATTTTTACTAAAAATAAAAATAATATTGTTAGTCTGAAACATTTTTATAGTGGTCATTAACTTCAGTTTTTACTATAAAATGTTTTATATTCATATTTTTCCTGTTTTTGCCTTGACCTGGGTTTCAGAAGACGATAGAGGTTGGCAGCAACACATTTATTATGTCCAATGAAAAAGGAATAATGTCAACATCTTTATGCAAGTCTGGAATAAAGCCTGATTTTAAAATCATAAGATATTAAGATACAATTATTTAAACTGGTCAGAAGCATTACTAAGGGTGATGATAAAGATTATATTAGCATTCTGGGGAGACAGTCTTTTCAGTGCTAAATTCCATGCCCTGTCACAGCTCTGTTCAGGGAAGGCACATAGCTTATGATGGATTGCAGTACTTAACCATTAATGAAATATTCTCAACTGCAATATCAGTCATACAGAACACCACAGACTGCATAAACTTTGGATTGCTAAAGTTCTTTTGCCACTGGGCTTCAGATGTCAGTCCTTGACATTTATTCCTTCGCATAATATCTAACACATTCTTAAGTAACATATCACCCGGTCTGCCGTTCTTTTATTTATGCATTTATTCATTTATATATTTATTCTTTAATTTATTTATTTATGTGTTTGACTCCTGCTTCCCCTGTGCACACCAAGTGTTAAAATGTTACCCCTTACAAGTTCACTTTCCATTACAGGGTGACATGGTGACATAACGACCACCATCATAATGGGATAGCTTTTAAAGCTTTTTATAGTTCGCTGCACCCCCTTTCCTTCTCACCTTAATGTAATTGCACCAGTTTTATAACTGTGGTCAAGCACCACCTTGAACATATGCCAGCATCTTTCTGCTTCACAGCTGTTGTCTGTCTTTTGCGGAGCCTATCATTCTGCTTTAGGGGGTCGGCCAGGCAATGCTATAGCTGGCTCATCTAGAGCCCAGTGCAGGCCATTTACCCCCTCAGGACCTCAACTAAAGAGCAAAAAAAAAAAAAAGAGCAACTAATGACAACTACTTTTAAATTGTTAAATGGTAGAAACCCACTTGCTGTATTTATAGCACTGCTATCCCAGTTATTTCCACACTGTGTAGGAGCACCTGGTGAATGACAATAAGTTTCAATGAGAGTAGCTACAACTTTTGATGGAATTTGATACTTTTAAGTGTAGTGTTCCAGACCATCACTAAAGATGTATGCCTCCTACAGCATTTCTCAAAACATTTTTCAAACCCTCCTCACCACTTTTTGGAGACGGATTCCACCTTCAGAGTTTGAACCTGAGCCTCTGTATAAAGTAATCAAAGCTCTCAACTCCAAAAATGTGGAACAAATAGGCAAAAGGTGGAACACTTACCAAAGGCTTCAGCTAGGAAGCTCAAGGCATGATTCTTAACTGTTACTTCATATTTAACATAGCTCTGTTGATGACTTAATATGATTCTATATTACTGAGTATTATTATCTATGGATATGTGTTAAAAAGCTCTCAAACAGTGAATGTGTGTCAAATCCTTTCATTGTGGAATATAGAATTTTTAAGACTCAAAATGAGGAATGCTGCTCATAATGAGGTACAGTCAAAAAACATGTAAAAGAAATGCATCCATCTTGAGATCAGTAAATTAGCTGGCACCAGGGATATGTTTTAAGCAACTAGAATTAAAAAAAACAGTTTTCCTTCATTTATGCTTTGTTCTGACACTTGCATTTGCTATTTTAGATTATTTCGGAATGCATGATTTCAGGATCTAAGATGCAGTTGATTTAGTACTTATGAAAGACATAAACTGACCAGATTAAATTGAAAGAATTGTGCCTGCAGTGTTTTAACTATGTATAATTGGTCTAGCTAAGGTCTGTAATGGACAAAATTATAGCAAGCTAAAGGGCCTGTTAGTGCTCGCAAAGTCGTTTAACAGTTGCCTGTATACCTGCTGGACATTTCTAAATACAACTTCTTAAAAATCAACCTCTAGCTGTGATAACTGAAGCAAAGTGTTGTTTCTCTTAATGTACTTTTATGACTATCATTTAAGGACTTATACAATGAAAGTTAACTGAACTTGTTCTACACTTCTTAACAGTGCAAAGAGAGACCTCACATGACTTGTTTTGCACCCCATACATCCCCCCATCTTCTAGTTTACTTGGATTTTGCAGAGTTCATTAAAAGTACCTGGTTCATATCTGCCATCAGTGATGCCACCTCACAAAATGTCATATGCCCAACAGTGCAGGTCAGGGCCAACTGTACTAGAAGCAGTGAATAGGGTAACTGCATTTAAACAATTGGAAGTGGGAGCTTTAGAAAAGGGTAAAAGCAAATTACATAGAAAAAATGGGAATTGTGGGAAAAATACATGTAGAATAATGTTTTGGGGTGGAATGAGGTTTAAGGGAAAGCAGGAATTGAATGAGCTACATAATGTTTGATTGACAATGACTGGATAAATTATAAGTGATGTATAATGTTTGCAACTGAAAATATGTCAATATGGTTTGTTTTCACTAATATAAATGTATGCTTGCCTATATCATAGGTGATCATTTAATAAAGATGTTTCTTGAAAAAAAGAGCAGGGCAGATCAGGAAATGTCATTCACTTACTGATCGGCAGACTCATTTGAAGTAGTTTCAAGGAATCACTGTTCAACAATGACAGGTCAAGCTAGCGGATGAGTTGTTGTTTCTTAACTAATCTTGTGGAGCAAACATCCCCATCCTTTGCACAAAACTCAAACTTCCCAATCCCTTACACAAAACAAAACTTCTCCACCCCTCACACAAAACACAAAACTATCCCAACCCTCACACAAAACAAACTTCCTCATCCGTCACACAAAACACAAACTTCAAAATTCCTCACACAAAACACAAACTTCCCCATGCCTTGAACAAAACACAAACCGCACTTCCTCTCTTTTCTGCCTTAAAAAATTCTGTTAGCTATGCCTATTACAATAATGACCACTGCAGCTGACCACAGTGGATACCACTGTTGAATATAGTACCTTGCCATGTGAGTAGGTTTTGGTGGATTATCTTGGTACTGCCCTTAGGCACACATAAAATTCAACTTTCAACTTTATTATTGATTTACCCTTAGTAACAGCTTATTTTCACAAAATTATTTTTTCCAACTGTTAATAGAAAACAAATACATCACTCTCAAAAACTGCCAGTAGTAACTGTCACTTAAACATCGTTTAAAAACTTTTTGGAAAACATTAGAATTAGGATAGAAGAACATTTCCTAATAAATCTTGAGTACAAAAGATGCAGTTAAAATATACAGATTTAGCTGATTCTGGCTTAGAGTAATATGGAACATCATGAATCAATGAAAAAGCTAGCAAGTACGGCTGGTGCAAAGCAACCAAGCTAGACAGACCAAACGAAAAAAACGCCAGCACCGGAAATGAGCTGAGAGAACTGTAAAAACTTTATTAAGCTGAAATACTAGACCAGTTTCAGCACATGGCTTTCATTAGTAGAATAACACAAGGTGTTATTCTACTGATGAAAGCCATGTGCTGAAAACGGTCTAGTATTTCAGCTTAATAAAGTTTTTACAGTTCTCTCAGCTCATTTCTGGTGCCGGCGTTTTTTTCGTTTGGTCTAATATGGAACATCCCATTTAAATACAAAGGAGTTTCTGGTGTTTCTTACATTACTGCACTGAAGCTTTATAGCGTGAGATGTGTGTAAGTTTCCATGACATACATTATATGAAAATACGTAAACAAAATCAGTTAGTTCTAGCAAGCTGTCTCATATTTTCAGTAAATCATGTACCAGGTACATGTATAAGGTACAGTGATACATTCATTTTGAATTTTTGAGTAATGCTTCATAGAAACAACTATTAGGCCACTTTCAAACAAAAAGCCCCAAATCTTCCCAATTGTCCTGAGTGCGTTACATATAAGCAGTGCTGCATCAGAAGAGAAGGCACCTTAAAGCTCCATATCCTTGACTGCCTTAACTCCATGCTGCTCAGTAACAAAGCATTACAAAAGAACTCAGCCTACAGTGGCATTACCACATTCTACTCCAGAATCTAGCTGTTTACTGCTTCATTTGTTGATTAAATAAAGCACAATGTTGAATCTTATTTTTTGTTCCCCATTTGTGTGCTCCCTAGCTACCCATCATCTGCTTGTCTAGACCATTTTCCCTTAAGTGTCTTTTATACTATCCCCAACAGCTGTGACTGTACTAATTGTATGATGGGCAGGGGAAGATGGCATTACAGAGGCTGGTCCTGTATGCCAAAAGGATTTTTTTCAGTTTGCCTAACTGCGCAGAGCTAGTGATGTCACATATATCACCACGTATCACATTAATTAGCTCCATCCCCATCAGATGCAGCAATTTTTATCAGTTATATGCCTTCATGATTATGGTATATCCCCATCACCAAGGATCAGTCTATATCACAAACAGAAACATCTCCTTCTTTCCTGAAGTGGGCAATCTGGCAAAGCTGCTCGTTGGTACCCCTCCTTCCATGGCTCCTCCATTACCTAAGCCACTGGTCAATCTCAGGTCATCTAGGCTGTAGTAGGGGGCCCATCCCTCTATATCATACAGCTGGGTTTTAAGTCTTATTTTGAGTATCCTATCTATCCTAACTAAATATGTACTCTCTACTGTGAATAGTCCTCCAAACCATCTAAAGCCAGTATTTATCTTGTGGTCCACACCTTAAGATTTGTAAATTTCATTGTTCTACTTGAGCTGCTATATGCAGGTAGTACTTCAGAGAACCTGACAAGTGTGACAACAACCATTTTCAGCTCTAGTAAATTTTTTTTTGTTACATACCTAGGAAACAAATTTGTTGCAAAAAATGATTTCACAATTAAGGTAAGCACATTTTTTTACAAAGTTACTTTGCGAGGTTTACTTGTAAAAGAATATGTTGAAAATGCAGAACAACAGCATGGAACACCATCAGAGGTATGATGTTTAATTTGATCAGAAGTTTAATCAGCATTAATTTCATCAGACATCGTCAGTAATATGACAACTATCACATTCACGTTACACTTTGTAGGGTGAAGATGCAGGGTTGTGCTTGTCACCATTATCCTAGTTCCTATTAGGGTGTAGGCCGTGAGACTGTGCCTATTAGGGTGTAGGCCATGAGACTGTGCCTATTAGGGTGTAGGCCATGAGACTGTGCCTCCTGTCATTATACATAAGTGTACACAGTCTTTTTAAAAGTGACGCTACACATGTCAGCTGTTTTCAAAGTATTTCATGCAGCTCTTCTATGAGCTCTCCTGCTATATGCAAAAAGACATTTTTATAAACTATTCTATGGCATCTGCTATTAGCAGCCTGCTTTGGCTGCCCTGTACTAGTAAGTCTCTGCATTTATCTACGCAGGTTTCAGTAAGTATGCATATGAATGGTAAATTACCAGCTGAGATCCTGTCTGTATCTACATAACATGAACACAAAAATGAGGAGGAAGAAATGAAATCAAGTTCTTTGTAGCACTTTTACCATCTGCTTCCCTTGTCTGTGCCCTCCTGTACCTGACATTACAGCTTTAAGGCATATCACTCCATTTTCACATTTTTGAAATACATACACAAATCCAGCTACATAGTTTGCAGCCAAACATTTGACCTTTGCAAACATGCTTTTCCTTTTCCCATCATTCAATGTGAGCATGAATGAATTTGTGTGTGTGTATGTATGCACGTGTGTATGTTTGCACGTATGTGTAGGTATGCATGTGTGCATGATGACAGAAAGTGTTTTCTGTCCAATACAGTATAAAACATAAATTGCATATATCAGTCTTTCAAGCTAAGCATCGGATCTAATTGAATTCCACTGTATAATGACACACAAAAGTACTCTTTGAAATGACGTAAATAAGCTCTCAGGTTCTACAATTCATATTACAGTTTTCTTTGTCTTGTATCTATGCGAGTCAGAATTATATTTCTGTCATTTCTATTTCCCATTGTAATTAGTTAACTGTTGCAATGATTAAAATAGAAATGTCTCTAGGGGAAAGACGCAGTCTACTAAACAAAATACATATATTTGTCAACCAAGACAATAACTAATTCAATGCATGTCTGAAAGAAATGGTAAGCTAGTAGAAATAATATTTTTTTCAGTGGTACTGTTCACATTAAAGAAATCCTGCACATAAATACAGCTGTTCCACAACAACATTATAACTATAGGTTCACTGATTTGATTGTCAAAAGTATGACTTATCAACCCCCAAGAAATTTGATTGCCATAACCCCATGCTGATATTTTCCGCTTAATATTTTGAAAGAAGCTAATAACCGACTTCTCCTGATAATAAGTAGTAGCTTATTTGATAATGCTGTATGCCATTATGTAAAGTATCTGTCACTTATTTGCATTAGTGATAGTAAAACCTTGCCAAGCAAGCATTTTTGCTCATGAATAATGGCATGATGAGATTTAGAGTAATCGTGTCAGGAGGTGATGGCTAGATAGTGTGTAGTAGGACATTGTGTAAGGTAACACACATACACACACACACACACACACACACACACACACACATATATATATATATATATATATATATATATATATATATATATATATATATATATGGGTCTACTTTCTTTGATCGAAACAACATTATTCTGAACAAAGAAAGTCACGACCTTACTTTCACAAAAGTGCACTTCAGTGAAAGTGAACTTTCGCAAATTCCAGTTCAGCGAACCAGCAATTAAAATAAAAAATAACAATTTAAACTCCGTTTTGCAGGGGAACAAGCCCCCCTGCACCCCCATGCCCCCACTACATTAAATATACTAACTCCAAGATCGCACTACTGTGGGGAAACAGGTATATTCCCTTATCCCACTGTAGTACTCTGTTTTATTTAGATTGCCAGTTTGCCGAACTAGAATTCTCAAAAGTGCACTTTCATTGAAGTGCATTTTCGCAAAAGTAAGGTCATACTTTATTTGTTCAAAATAATGGTATTTTGATCAAAGATAGTAGACCCATCTATATATATTTTATATATATATATATATATATATATATATATATATTTATATATATCTATATATATATTTTATATATATATATATGTATATATAGATAGATAGATATATGGATTCACTTTAAAATCTCAAATTACAGAAATCGTGAAAAGCAAGTGTTTTTTTTTGTTTGAAACCACAAAAGCTCGAAACCTTTCAGTATGTAATGTTCTGACACCCCCCATCACACAAACAAATACACATACAATACATTCCTCCACACACTACAACAAACCAACACAACACACACACACACGAACAAATAAAACCCAACACACCCCTGCTACTTATATATACAAACTCTGAGGTCACACTAAAAAGAAAAAGACACTAAACCCACTGCTACACACTCTACATTCCCGTTGCACAAGCACACATTTCATACGTACAAACACCACCACTTTCAACACTTACACAGTCACACTCTTACTTACCTACCCTAACCTACACCTAAAACTTCGAAACACACTCACATAATACCAAATTCCTACCCAAAACCCTTTAACAAAAAAAAAACACTTACCTGAATATCCAATTATAACCACACATTGGCAGCCATCCCCACATCCCAGAGCACACTGCACCTTACAGACACAGTAAACCACAACTAAAAATAGTGCACCACCACAACCGCAGATTTGACAATTCAATATTCGCTCATATGCAGTTTCGAGTAACTGCACTTTCGACACTTTCGTCTCGAGATACTGAAATTCGAGATTTCAGTATTTCAAGATTGTAAAGTGAACCCATATATATATATATATACATATATATATATATATATATATATATATTCATACATATATATATATAGATATATATATATATATATATATATATATATATATATATATATATATATGTGTGTGTGTGTGTGTATATATATGTATGGATTCACTTGATAATCTCAAAATACTGACATCTCAGATTTCAGTATCTCGAGACTATAAAGCTGAACATTCACAATATGTAAAACCCCAAAAGCGTAAAATTCAAAATCATGACTTTTAAATACACCCTCCACCACATAAACAAACATACATAAACCTTCCTCCCCATACTACAACAAACCAACAAAACGCACACAAACACAACAACACAAGTACACTCACTTACCCTACATATAAGCAAGGGGGGCATACTCCCCCTGCCCCCCCATGTGGGGGTTGTGCCCCCCCACCCCTGCTACTTATATATACTAACTTCGAGGTCACATTAAAAAGACAAAGACACTAAATCCACTACTACACTCTCAACATTCCCGTTGCACAAACACACATTACATATGTACAAACACCATCACTTTCAACACTTACACACTCACACTCTTACCTACCTACCCTAACCTACACCTTAAACTTCCCAACACACTCACATACACTCAAATCTCTACCCAAAACCCTTAAAAAAACTACACTTACCTGAATCTCCAGATATATCCACACAACAGCAGGCAACCCATACCCACAGCACATTGAACCTTACAAACACAGCAAATCCCACATAGCGCACCACCACCACAACCGCAGATTTCACATTTCAAATTCGGTCAAGTGCAGTTTCACTCAACTGCACTTTTAGCACTTTCATTTCGAGATACTAACACGTGTGTGTGTGTGTGTGTGTGTGTGTGTGTGTGTGTGTGTGTGTGTGTGTGTGTGTTTAAAAGAAATGGAGAATCTTGTTATTTGTCCAGCAGATAAAGGTGGAGCCATAGTGCTCATGGACAGTGACTTTTATAATACCAGCATGATTCATTAATTATCTGATGCTTCTACATATTTTAGTATTAGTAAGAAAGATCTAGAGGGCATTATTTGTAATCTGTACAACGAGCTGTATGATTGTCATATGAGTGGTCACATTACTAAGGAGTTGTATGATTACTTGAAGGCAGACTCCCTGTTAGTTCCTGTATTGTATGGACACCCCAAAATACACAAACACCCCATCAACCCATTGATGAGACCTATTGTTTCTGGGAGGGGTTGTTTGATGGAGACCTTGTCTATATATGTAGAAAAAATTATTAGACCTGTCTTAGAGAAGACATATACAGTGTTAAGAGACATTAAACAGCTTTTACAATCCCTTTATACATGCTCTTGAGACTAAACTGACATTAATGGTACACTTTTGGTTACATTAGATGGTAAGTCATTATGGGCATTTAGAACTGCCATATAGCTGAAACACCTGATGTCCTTAAGGGGTCATTTGCATATATCCCATGTTACCTCTAACACAAGTGGTTTTAAGGAATCACATAGTGGCAAATCTAGCTTGGCTAGATTCTTCTTGTAGTTTTTACTGATTGTTTTTTTTCTGTGTGACCTTGTTACTCATTGTTTTAGTTTGCTAGTTGGGATATTTTGTAGAAACTCTAATGGTTATGGACATCAGCTGGGTATGACAACCCTGTGTTTCCAAAGATTAGCCAAACAGTCTACTTATGTTATGTTGCTGAACATATAAGAAGGCTGAAACAGGCATATCAACATATAGTGGGGTTGGCTTTATTGGCCTGAATTTGTCCATAACAGACTTAAAAAGGGAAAAAAATTCATTTAGCTGACCTGATGTCCTTAAGCGGTCATTTGCATACATTCCATTTTTCCTCCAATAAAAAAGGTTTTAAGGAATCACACAATGGAAAATCTAGCTTGGCTAGATTTTTCTTGTACTTTTTACTGATTGGTTTTTCCTCTGTGACCTTGTCCTGCAAGGAGAAGAGGGCAAGTCCAGCTGTCTACACATGTAGAATAGTAGGTACTTTGATTTCAAGATTTTAACATTTCAGTATTGTACACTCAGTATTATAACTTTCTGTATTTTGCTTTCCAGTAAGTTGATAAGGACCCTATATGTGATTATCACAAATACTCAGAGTAAGGATTTAAACAACCACCAACACACAGATAAAGCACATTAGAGGGATAGATTTATTACCCAGTGGTTATAGAAACAAATTGTCTCTATAGATTAAACAGAGTGACTTCTTCATTTTTTGACATGACTGGATGGATTTTATGGATATACACAAACTCATCCTGACCCTACGTGTTTTGCCATTCTGGAAGCAGGAGGCACACCATGACTAGTCTTTTGACTTACTTATCTTTTAACTTCTATGATATTATGATCCTATAAACAGAGAGCTAAAGATGCAGCACATACACAAAAATTATAACAATAGAAAACCTTAATTTGATAACTTGTAAAATAACAAACATAATTCAGGATACATAACTTTTTTGCTGAATCACTTGCACATTTTAATATGATTTAGTTATATGATTAATGCTAGAACATTTTGTGCCTTTTGGAAAAATATTGGTTACTTAAAATTAAATTTGTATACCTTAGCTAATGTGGAGTATACCTGGATAAGGCTCTGGTAATTCATTTTTATGTCGATATGATTCAGAACAGCAGTGAACACATTCTATCAGGAATGAAATAGGACAGTACTGTTTATATGACATTAGGATAGCTCAGGGCAGCATTGTTCATATCATGTCAGGAAAGGGTCGGGGCAACACTATTCACATTCTATCAGGTAAGGATCAGGGCAGGTCGGTTCACATTTTGTCAGGCAAGGGTCAGAAAGATACTGTACAGATCTTGTCAGGCAAGGGTCAGGGCAGCACTGCTCACATACTGTCAGGTAAGGCTCAGGTAAACAGTGACCACATCCTATCAAGTAAAGGTCAAGGTAGCACTGTTCACATGCTGTTAGGTAAGGGTCAGGGCAGTACTGTTCATATTCTGTCAAGTAAGAGTCAGGGAAGCTTTGTTTATATCCTTTCAGGTAATGGTCAGTGGAGCACTGTTCAAACCTTGTCAGGTTAGGTCAGGGCAGCACTGTTCATATCCTGTTAGGTAAGGTCAAGACAGCACTGTTCATATCCTGTCAGGGAAGGTTTGGCCTGCACTGTTTATATCCTATCAGGTTAGGTTCATGCCAGTACTGTTCATATCCTGCCAGATAAAGTCAGGGGAGCATGGTTCATATTATTTATGTATTTATTTATTTATATTTGTTGACCGGGAGTGTCTGACTGGATGTAGGTCAATTTTCAGCAGAGGCCCGGGGAGAAAAGCTCCACAGTTAAAATAAACAGACAGTATCCTCTCAGGAAAGAGTCAGGGTAGCACTGTTCATAACCTGTAATGTAAAGTCAGGTAAGCATTGTTCACGTCTTGTCAGGTAAGGGTCAAAACAAAACTGTTCATATCCTGTCAGGTAAGGTCAGTATTGCACTGTTCACATCCTGTCAGGTAAGGGTCATGGCAACACTGTTCATGCCAGAGCAGCTCAAGAGACAACGAAAAGGATTTTTAAATAACATCCTTTGATGTGTATTTATTTCAAGGTCAACCACATTGTTTTGTGTTTAATTCCCCTGTTTAAAATGTAAGACTGGCTCATTTTCTTGATTTTTTTATAGTCAATATCCCTTAGTTCTTTCAGTCATAAATGTAATATTTTGGTTATAAGACACAAATAAATAAATTCAATGAAAACTGTTTCAGTAGGTACTCAAAGAATATCAGGATTCAATGAAGTCTAATTCTAAGTCAGTGATGACAGGACAGTGAAGGAAAAGGAAAGGCAAAAAGTAGCTCATATCATGATGACATGAAGTACATACTGGGAACAAGTCAAGTCCAGTAATCACAATCATATCAACATGGCTTCCACATCAAGTCTTTATGGCATTGACTAAATTGTAAAATATTAATATATACTTAATGTGGTGCAAGAGCATTCATACTGCACAAAACATCAAGATAAAACTACCCTTTAAGATCACTTGCAGACATTAATCTCTTACATGTCAAAGTTCAACAGCACAAATTCACATAGCTGGGTAAAACAATAATTTCTGAAATGGTAAAACATGCCTATTTGTTATTTATCTGTTTCCTCTAGTAAGATACTGAAATTCTTTGGATCCAGAGTAACAGAGCAACTTTGCAGGTATTAGTAAAGAAAGGAAACAAAATAAATATAAAGTGAAACAATAATCAACTGGTATTTACATCCCTGTCCTAATGACATAAATATGCTAACTTCTTCAGTGACACTGAGGAAATAGAAGAGAGATGGGCAGAAAAGTGAGCTACTAAGTCAGTGTCTCTATTCAGTACGTATGCATTAGGAGAAATATTGATCATAACCAGTCAATACAAGTGGTAAGGAAATTGGAATGAGTCCAGTTCCTTCATATAAAAAATAAAACTTTAAAATCTAACTGTAAGTAGGGATGTTGAATCTGATGGGATTCACCCTAGAATGCTTGAGAGGGGGAGAACACCTAATACTTGTAACACTGTTGACAGATCATGACAGGACAGTAAAGTGCTTGAGGACAGGAAGAAGGCAGATGTGATTCATCTTGAGAAGAGTGGAGGAAAAGTTAAGTAACTATATATTAAGGGTTGGCTGAGAAGAATTTGCAGAATATGCAGATGGCACAGAAATGTGCAGGCTAGGTAAGTTACTTCAGTCTTCCTGTGAGACTGAAATATATGTTTCTACCGTATATTTTTGTATAATATATTTTTTATAATTGCACTAACTTATTAATAAAACCACGAAACATGATTTTACTTGGTATACTCTGTTAAACATTTGTTCCAATGTTGCTGCATGCATCTTCTTTAGTTATATACTTATTACCAGCATGACAAAAGGCTTTATGAATAGACAAACCATATGTTCAGTTATGAAAAGTGGTGAGGCAAGGGATAAGGCATGGGGTGGGCTTTGGATCAAGTCTTAATCTCTTTCAAACATAACAGCAATGAGCAAATTATGACAACTTGCAAAAAAATAATGTGCTGAGATTATAAAAGAAAACAACTTTTCTAGCTCTACTATGCAATGACTTTAAAATAGAGTAAAGAAACGTAATAGAAGATTTAATGCAGAAAAGTTTCTAAAAGCACAGTTGCCAAATTATTTTCAAACAGTATGGTCTCTAAATTGCTGAGACACAGGATGCTGCTGCTGCCAAACATCAACTGCATTAGACTGATGTTTCATCCCACTGAGCGGTCAGGATATTGATTTATATCTCCTTGATTGCTACGCTGGTGCAGGAGTGATCCACTGTCTTCAACAGCAACCACAATGCCTGCCATTCCCAGAAACGTTAGCCTCCATCCATTATCCATACTTGTGTATTACACATAACACAACACCAACATCAAGTGAAGTCTGAAGAAGCCAAGACACAGAAGACAGGCTAGCTGGTATTTTGTGTGTTTGTCTAACACCATGCACCATAAGCTGGGGTAGTTTGTGTTTGTCTAACACCATGCACCATAAGCTGGGGTAGCACCATAAGCTGGGGTAGCTCACAGCAGCATATTCAGTGGAGGTATTTTACTGAGTCAGGCAACGCATTATAGGTTTGCCTCCATCCATTCCTAATACGTGATACACTGATTGTGCCCAACACTTTTAGTGCCTTTCTTGTACATTTTGTAGTGTCGGGTAAAGCACTGAGGACCTTACCATTCAACTATAACTGAGTTACAGAGCAGCTCTGTTTTGCCTCATATATTTGCCCTATCCATTATAAAATATTTGATTTTCTGGTAAATCATTGAGGATTTTAATGAGTCAGTAATGCCAGACATTAGAGTTTCATATTTCTTATTGCTCAGAAAATGCATGTTGATGCAAAACCCATTGGTCTATTAATATTTCAGTGAATTACTGTAATATTTAAATAATGTCCCTGATATGGGGCCTCCCCCCATTTATTTTTTAGCTTTGTCTCTGATTTTTGATTAAAGAAGTTAAGAGAGATGTTAGGGATGGCAGTCAGTAACAAGTAAAACAGATATCTGTTTTATACTTCAAGTCATTCCAAAATTCGTACCATGCAACTTGTCAAAACAAGGGTCAGCCACAAAGATAGAAGTACTGAGGGAGTGAAACGGACAGCAACAGGGACATACTTTACTTTATAAATTAGGTAGACCCATAACTAGAGCAATTTAAAGAAGATTTTTATATTTTTATTTTTTCTCCTCTTTGAGGGGGCACTGGTCCTGGTCACTGTCAAGGATGCCCTTAACTGTCATGTTTATTTTTACATTAGCATTGCCTTTCCAAA
The DNA here is from genome assembly GCF_019279795.1 of Protopterus annectens. Lineage (NCBI taxonomy): Eukaryota > Metazoa > Chordata > Ceratodontiformes > Protopteridae > Protopterus > Protopterus annectens. The sequence goes on from NC_056746.1 coordinate 430,441,991, forward strand.
GGAAACAGAGTATAACACTGACTTTGTCAGTGCTATGACAGAGAATCAAAATTGTTTTTAGGAACAGACTATAAATAAGAGGCTATATACAGAAAATACATCAATAGTATGCAAAGTTAGGAGGCAAGGAAAAAAATGCTTGCTGATGTATAATTTGTTATTCTACCATTTGTGTGAGTGACAGTGCATTATTATATTTCTGTTCCTGACTTTGTCCCTCTGCCCCTCATTACTTCTTGCTTTGTCCCTGCTTCTCCCACTTAGATGTTGAGAGGTATATCCCTCTGCAGTACATTGGCGGCCAAAACACTGAAACATAGGAGATACTATTTTCCTACCCTGTCTGGTAACATGCAGCTGCTGTTTTCTGTGTCTCAAAAACTTTTGTTAATTGTACTCTTGTTTCTCAGCAATGTATGGAGCCATCTCTCTGAAACCTTTTTACTATGCCTCTATATTTCAACAAAAACACAACTAGACTTAATGCAAAGGTCAATTAAAAGCTATTTAGAAGCTGAAACACCAAAAGGATTGTAATTCTCCAGACTGCCTATAACAGTGTGTGTGTGTATTTGTGTGTGTGTGTGTATATGGTTAAGATATGATTCATTGCAATACCACAATAGTGAACACAAGACATCTGACATCATATGGGAAAAAACACAGTATCAAACACTTAAAACATGAAGCATATTAAAGATGGCAAAAAGAAATCTTTACAGTAAATCCCCCTTGACACTAGCCTCTAATTTGTTTGATTTGTGGTAGCATTACAGAAAGTTTTTTTTTTTTTTGTAGGGGAGGTGTGGGGTTAGGGTTAGGGGCACAGTTAGAGTTAGTAAGTATCAAACCCATGGCTACAGGATGATAGTCACTAGTAGCTCATTGTCTAGAGTCTCAAAACTATGGTGTCGGATCATCTGACTTTTACAATGCCAGGTGGCCATCAGTACTTTCTATTTATTCTGAACTAATTTTACATGTAAATTTTTTTAAGACCGAGTTCTAAATGTAAATATATTTAGTTTTATAAGAATAATCTATGGTAATGTATGTGTCATACTATGCTGTATCCACTTCTGGTGTGGATTGTCTCACTCATCTATGCTTTGTGATCAAATCCCACCACAAGTATATAAATAATACCCCAGTGCACTCATTGAAGGAGTTGTTGCTTTGAAAAAATTATACTTGCTATATTTTCCCCCTATATTCCCACTACAATTTAAGTAAATTAAAAGCTTAAATGAAAAAAATGGCACAGCGCCAAATATAAAGAAAACAAAATTAAATGCAAAGTCAAGAATTTCTTGTAGTTCAGACATCTCGTGCAACTGTTTTTTCTACAGCATCTAAGTGCTTTAATTGTACACAAGGCATTCTTCATGCTTTGAATACTTCAGCTATGATCCTTGAATTTTACTGGTAAATGTTTTTCGGCTTTGCTGTCTTACATTATGATAATGAGCATAGCAATTATCTTTATAAAGATTCTCTTGCCTTTTCATGTTTCATTAAAACATTTGTTTTCTTCCTCGAAGAATAACAAGAAATCTTGTTTGAGGCCTGTCATTCGGTTGTTTAATCAGGAAACAGTCCTCAGAAGAGAGATTATACATTGGAACTATTATCATTTATTTTCATCCACTAGTAAGATAATTTTTAAAATGTTCACATAATTTAACCTCCTCATTATGCCAGTCATGTTTCCCTAATGAAGTAGCTAAACTCTAACCTACTAAACACGTGTGAAAACCAGCAGCTTTGAATAAAGCATCTGTGTAGGCTTACTGTAAATGGAATAAGGTAACAACATTCAATCTGTGAGAAAAAATGACAGTAAAAATATTTTCAGTAATACATAAGAGATTTTAGTATAATTTAAGAGTTTCAGAACTTGAGGAGGTCTACTGAATTCCTCGTGTGAAGACAGCAAGACAATTTGGATTTGGGGAGGGTTGTTTGAGTACAGCCATGACAAACTTTGAACTTGGATATTTTATTTTAAGCCATTACCAAAGGCTAGATCCAACATTCTAGAAAAATACTGTTCAAGACAGTTTTTTACATACCTCTCTTATGTGTTTGTGCCTAGTAGAGCCTGATTTGTTAGTCTAAATTTAAAGTCTTGAGAATCACTTTACATTCTGGAGCCATTGTATTGAAACATTTTTGTTTTTAAGGGAAATTTATATATAACAGCATTACAAGTTAAGGCATATCCTGTCAGCCTCAAAATATGTAATACAAACTCATGAAAACAATAATCCTGACCAAAGTGTAGGTGGCAGAAAAACTTGCAGCTGTAAGCTCTTCTGCAACTCCACATGTGGCAGCTTTGCCTCTCACACCTTTTTATGTATACATGCAAACTTCATGTTTTCCCAGCTATTGCAAAAGTGGAAAAAAAAGACAGCTCACATTATAGTGACCCCCACGGTACAGCTGATTCTTGGAAAACATTCCTGGATTTGCATGTCCAGGGAGCTGCATTCAAGTAGACTGCATTCATCAGTCTACCATTTATTGGGTGGTCATTTACCTGACTAAAATGGTTTAGTATCAAAACACTGAAACACAGTTGTTCAAGTAATGACTTACTCTAAAAAAGCCAGAAATTAAAACATCACTCACTCAAAACAACGAAAACAGTAATGTCGATAATTCAAGTTTGACATTATCGACATTACCCAATTTACCTTGATGTCTCTTGATTTCCAACAAATGTTTGCAGGGGAGGCCCCTGCACCCTAACACCCCCTGTTAATTATATATTCCAACTTTGAGATCACACTACAGTGAGGAAAAGGGGAAATTTCCCGATCCCTACTGTAGTGCAATCTCCAATCAGAATGTCGACCTCATGACAGCGAGTGCACATTTTCCAGATCAGAGTTACGTAAACTTGAAAACAGCCTTTCGACCTTCCTAGTTCACGTAACTGCTGTCCAACATTTTGAAAAATGACTAACTTTTAGCAAACCCTGGATTTTTTTTCTTTGAAGGTCTTAAACAAAGCTGCAACTTGCTTATCTACCATCTGTTGCCATTCCCTGATATAGCAGAAAAAAAAAGGGTCAGTTCCCTAGTCTGGCTCTTCATACCTATGGAGCAAGCCAGGTCCATTCTCTCCAATCTGTGCTGAGGAACAACAAAAACAATTCTATACCCTGAACTGGCTCTCAGCTATAACAGAAAATGCAGTAGTGGCATCCATTTCTGAATGCTGGTAATGTACTTGGCCGCAAACAAATTGCAGAAGCACACAGTATTGTCAGAACTGAGAATAGTGCTCCCTGACATCTTGTACCAAAGGAGGCTTCCCCCTTTACCCTACCTTGCTGTGCCCCTTGTGTTAGTGCCCTGTATGCTACTGATACTTTCTTACGTATACATTCTGAAATGTTTCTGTCTCTTCAGGAAAAATATTCACATCTTCCACCATGCCCTGATAAAGGGATTTTTTTTCTTTAGATATACTCGTCTATGTTTCTGAATATGTCACAAGATTATACATTTGAACAAAATTACAGGTTCCCATACAAAGAATAGTCAAGAAAATTCAGATGAAAATAGCCTTCACTTATTTATATAGTCTAAATCCACGATCATACTTTTGCCACAAAGGTGCAACAGCATGCAAACAGATTATGTTGAGAATAGAAAACTCGACTGTAGAAGGAATTGACATAAAGTAAACAAAATAAATCAAGTAACGAGACAAATGAATCAACAAAGTGAAAGTCGATGGAATTAGAGGCTTCCATATATGTTTGTGGACAATTAGTGTACCAATCAATCAGCATGTTTTTGGGATGCGGATGAAGACTTTTGTATGCATAGGAAACCCATGCAGATGAAGGAAGAACATTAGAAGTCGGGAGTGAATCCCTGATCCTAGAGGTGTGAGGCAGGGGTAGATTGTACAACTAAGTCACTGTATTTTCACTAAGACATGTAGGAATAAAGCAAATTCTACCTTTCAGACTGTTCAGATACTCTACTCACAGTTGGGAATAAATCAATCTCCTGGATCCATAATTTCCACTTCCTGGAAAAACTACCTTGTACAGAAAGAACAGCTTCCTGGAGGCTGTAACAGCACTATTTCTCAAACAAAACACAAAATAATTTTTTCCTGCTTCATTTATGATTTTATGTAGCATTTAGTATTAAAAATATGAAGGAATGTTTTGGACATGAAGATATGTGGCGCTACCTCAGGTTTACATCCAGCAACAGAACGGTGTGCTGGAAATTAATCACATGATTCACACAGGTAATCAACAATACTAGGAGTGACATATCTAAAGGCTCATACCCATATATAGTACATTACAGACAACCTCCCACTGCCTTTGGCTTGATTAAATATGGAAATCAGTTATCTCTGCTCCTTTCTAAATAACAGTTTCATATGAAATTCACAATGTATTAATCATGAAAATATTTTACTATTATTAGGCCTCTTTGCTAGGCACCTTTTATAGCAGTTTCCTTTAAAAACTCTAAAATTATTAGCCAGACATCTCATGCATTATCTTTCAATATCATGTAGACTATTTCCTACCTTGCAAAGCTTCCTGGGAGGTTGCTTCTCTCACAGATGTATTATCATGCAAGTGAAACTTGCAAATGCCAATAAAATCTTTCTTATTTTTAATACTTTAAACTTACATTACATTCAGGTGATGTCTACCTGCTTGCCAAACACTGTTTGCAAACCTGTGTAGACTCAAGTAATCACAGCCAGCATGGTGATGACGTGTGACTGGGAGAAAGGTGTTTGCTACTGACCTAGTCCCTTTAGCCCATTATGTAAATGTAGTAAAAAAAATCAGAGAGTGAACTCTAGAAAATAACTGATATTTAATGAGTACTTGAAACTCTGCACCTGTATTCATTAAATATGAGTATCTGTCACATGATTTTGTACTTTCTGCTAGATTCTAGGTTTGCCAACTTTTCATGTCAAAAATTCTGGACATGTACATGAAAGCAAAATGCGGTACCCCCCCACACATGCACCCCCCCCCCACATACGCAGCCATTCCGGTGTCCCATTACTTGGCTATCTCTCCATTTCTCCCCAGTTGCCATAAATACTGTTCAAAACTCTGTGTGCATACTGTTTTCGGCTTTACTTCCACAATGATTACAGATACTTGGATTTAATGTAAAACTTTTATTTCAAATTTTACAGCACAAACACTAATAGACATTTGCTAAACAAGCAATACAGTCTCTCATAAACAGACATAGCTTTAATACTTCTTTGCCTTTAAAACTCACATTCACTGAAACAGCATTGAAACCTACATTCAAAGAAAATGCATCTGGTCAGTGGTGGATTAAGTTTACCTTTGGGCTTTTTCAAATCATAGGCCCCTTGCACACATTTTTAAAGCCAAGCAAAAGTTCTTTGATTCACCTTCCTGATTGTGTTAAATTTTAATACATAATAACAGCTAGCAGACATGAATTAGCAGCCATCACAACTTTAAAACTGGTACGCTCATGCTCATGTAGAATCTCTAATGAAACAAAACTGGCATATTACTAATATACTTAAATAGCATATGTTGCCAGGCTGTGGCAACACAATCCTCTAAAATGTTGGACATGTTAACCGTAAGAAAATGGCCATATGTTAGTTCCCTTAAACCAATTCACACTAAAAATCCAGAGAGTTCTAATAGGGTACTTGAGTATAAAACACCCACATACATACTGTCCAAGATGACTATGCATGCCCCTTTAGAGAGGGTACATCATCAGATGAAATGTGACAGTGAAGTCTTCACATAAATAAGATAGCCATATTGCTCTTTGACAGACACTGCTGCTCAACAAGCCTCATCAGTAATCAGGCAGAAGTAATGCTATAGGTGCTCTTTTCATATACCAACTACCTCTCAAAAATGGTAGATACTTTTCTGTACACTTCTGATTTCTCATTGATAAGCAAATGAAAAACATATGGCTAACATTCAACTTGCAGCTTTTAGACACACACACAAACACATTGCCCTCAACAAGCCTTATTATTTTTGACAGTGATGATGTGATGACAGTAACAGCACCACTTGTTAGACTGTGTGTTAAATTTATAGTTGTAAACATTTTGCCAGTAAGCATTGAAACAAGACACATGAACCAATAATGACAAAACTGCCCAATTCAGAACATTTCAACCATAAATGGCCACTCATACTTATGTCATTAAAATCCACCAATATCAGTCAATATGCGCAATCTCTGCAGAGTGCAGAAGTAAAACATCATCTAAATTCCACATTAAAGAGATCTGCAACTAATGAAAAGTTGCTGCTAGCAAACAATGTTATATTTTAGTGTTTCATCTACAAATCAATGCATGCTGCCCTTGAAGAACTGATTGGCTATGTTACGTTAAAAAATGGTAAGCTGCCAGTAATATTGCAACAGGGAATGGATGGCAAACTGAAAACAGGTTGATAGTTACTACTAGGCATCATAGGAGGACATACTCAGGACTGCAGCACCCTGCCCCATTAAAATATAACACAGTATGAGCTGAGGGAAAAAAAAAAAAAAACGGAACTTACATGTGCCACAGTGTTGGATTAGAGAAAACTCAGAGCAAACACCAGACAAACTCGTGCTTTACCTGGGGCGTTTCAGCATACAGTCCGTCTTCTTTATAATTCAAATTCCGCGCACATGGAAGACAGTGAGTAGACAGATGTAAACAGTCGCAAAGACACTGTTTTCATCATCTGCACCCTGATGCAAAGGGCATTCTTAAAGAAGAACGCCCCTAAAGAAAAAAAAATGTAATTTTTTTAAACTAAATGCAAATGTGCACAGTGCACCATTTTTTTAGGACAACAGGCATTTTCCGTTCTTCTGGACAGTGTCCCTTAATTCTGGACAGTCCGGAAGAATTCTGGACAGTTGGCAACCCTAGCTAGATCCTGTATCCAGGACTCATTATACCTTTGTAAAACCAAAATAACTAACTAACTAACTAACTAACTAACTAACTAACTAACTAACTAACTAACTAACTAACTAAGAAATGACTAAGTCCGGGAACAGCTGCCAGCAACATAAAAATAATAATTAAAATGTTATAATAGGCAGTAGGAAAGCTCCCACCCTAACTGCAGTGCCAGAAAAATAACAGGTTTCATAGCCACACGTTCAGACAGGAGACAGCATCAGCTGTTACAGCATACGTTTTGTCCGTAACAGCACACTTTTAAATCTTACTTTTACATAAGAATATTATCTCATGTCAAAATAGGATTAGAGCAGCCAGTAGCCACCAGCAAATTATACATTTGTGGAAATTACAGAAGGCAGCGTAGCTTGTCAAAGTGGGTGGACAAATAGGTTAGAATTTCTATTCTTATTGTTGCAGTTTTGGCACCTCAGTGTACCTGTAGCCGTTTGAGATTTGTTTTTCTAGAATTAACCTTAATTGCATTTCAACACAAACCCAAATAAAATTAAATGCAAGAACCCTCTCTAAAAAACAAGTATGCATAATTTCCCAATATACTAAAATTATTTCTAGGAGGAGATATATATATATATATATATATATATATATATATATATATACCCTAATCCCAGTCGACTTCTGTAATCCAAGAATAGTCAGTCCCCAACCCTGGTGATCTAATTTTTGTTGCAATAAATTCTAGAAGTATAAAAAATAAAACTGCTGAACTACATGCCTGGATTACCCAACATAAGCCTGATGTTCCTGGTGTAACCAAAACTTGGATTAAACCCAGCATAAATGACTATAAAGTTATACCTCCTGGTTATAATATCATCCATAATGACTGTTTAAAGAGGAAAGGTGGTGGTAATGCTTTAATATTTCCCAATACCTACCACGTTTCCCTTTACAGCAAATCAATACCAAAATTCAGTTCAGCAGAGCTTCTTACTGCTTTACTCAAAATAAACAATTATAAACAAAGACGTATTACTGTCCTTTATATTCCTACTGGCAACAATACAGCTATACTGGAAGATATCCTACATTGGATATCCATAACATTTCCACAAGAAACAATATTACTAGGTGATGTGAATGACAATTGAGTGGACATAAACTGTAACTCCCCTTCATCTAGAATGAACGTCTATGGTTTCACCACAAGTAATTAATAGCCCCACACATTATAGCAAGACATCAGTTCTCTGTTAGACTGGATCCTAGTATCAGAGCCTCGCAAATATTCCACCTCTGGTACAATGTCATACTCTGTCAGTGATCATCTCCCAGTCTATATCACTAGACATCTCACATATCCAGTTAAACAGCATATTTATAAAATGATACATAACCTTTCCAAGTTTAATCCAGAAATGTTCATTTCTACACTATCATCTATTAAATGGCATTCCCAAAAAATCCTTCCCTTAGATGATGCTGTAATTAAATTCATTACGACTTTTCTAAATATCCTAAATAGCCTTGCACCTCCTAGAAAGAAGAGACCGAAAACAAATAATGCAGTTTGGCTATTCAAAAAGAGTAGAATGCTAATGCAAGATAAAGAAAAAGCATGGAAAAATGGCAAAAATATAAAACACCTCCATAGCTTGGAAACTTCAGAATGCTTTGCAATTGTACTTACCAAGCAAATAAATTAATACAATAAAAAAATACCACAATATTTTTCAGAATAATACTAAACACAACCCTAAAAAAATGTGGACATCCATTAAAGAAATCTTACATCCCAGCCAAAAATGCAACCAAAACCCATCTCCTGAAAACTCACCACTAGAAACGTCAATACAGGTCAACTCTTATTTTCTAGATAGTATAGCATCTCTAACCAAGGATTCCTCAACATCTAATCCCAACCCTGTCCAATAGCCACATAGCACTACCATCCACTTTCACCTTCAAACCTACGCCCACATCCTATATAAAACCATTCCTAAACAAACTTAAACCATGCTCTTGCTCAGCTGATGATCTTTCACACGGGTACCTAAAAACAGCAGCCAATAGGATTGCATTTCCTGTCACAATCCTTATAAATAGGTCAGTCCAGGAATCCCACATTCCCTCTCTCTGAAAAAAGTCACACATTATCCCTCTACACAAAGGAGGAAATTCAACGGACATTAATAACTTCAGACATATAGCAATCTTATCTCTCTTCACCAAAATACTTAAAAAATGTACTCAAAAACAATTGCTAGACTCTCTTCCACAGGAAGAACTCCTATAACTGTTAAATATGGGTTATGTCCTTCCCATAGTACAAGCATCACCCTTTTAACCTATATAGATACTGTTAATAAAGCTAGAGATAATGGCAAACTAGTCTCGTCCTTATTTCTAGACTTGTCTAAAGCCTTTGACAGTTTGTCACAGCAAACTTCTACTGCAAATGTCCCCACTAGGTCTCTCTCAGCCCACCCTTGTGTGGTTCAAAATCTACTTGTTCAATAGATATCAGTTGGCAAAATGGCACTCCATGATCTTTCCTTACCTCGCAGTCACCACTGGTGTACCACAAGGTTTGGTCCTTGGTCCCCTCCTCTTTAACATTTTCACCAACATCCTCTATACTTCTACACAACAGGCCACCCTAATACAATATACAGATGATGTCACTCTCTATTTGCACACCTGAAAATATGGTCCACCTCCAAAAAAATACTTAGGAAGCTTTAACAGCTACTGAAACATGGCTTCAGAACCCACAACTCATGCTCAATCCAAAAAAGACCGAACTGCTGTTTTTTTCACAAAATCCTTTCTCATGAAAAAACAAAATTTAAAGTCCTCTCTCTTGATAATACAACCATTAAAGTTACTTCTCATAGGTGATAGTGGATGATAATCTTACATTCGACCTACATATACAAAATTGCATAAGAAAAACTCATCATAAACTACGGATGCTTTATAGTGTCAAAAACGTTCTCACAGACACAAATAAAACTGCAGCTGCCACAACTTATCTCCTCCCCACTCTTACACAACGTATCTCCTCCCCACTCTTACACAACTTATCTCCTCCCCACTCTTACACAACTTATCTCCACCCCACTCTTATACAACTTATCTCCTCCCCCCTCTTACACAACTTATCTCCTCCCCACTCTTACACAACTTATCTCCACTCCACTCTTATACAACTTATCTCCTCCCCCCTCTTACACAACTTATCTCCTCCCCACTCTTACACAACTTATCTCCACCCCACTCTTATACAACTTATCTCCTCCCCACTCTTATACAACTTATCTCCACCCCACTCTTATACAACTTATCTCCTCCCCCCTCTTACACAAGTTATCTCCTCCCCACTCTTACACAACTTATCTCCACCCCACTCTTATACAACTTATCTCCTCCCCCCTCTTACACAACTTATCTCCTCCCCACTCTTACACAACTTATCTCCACCCCACTCTTACACAACTTATCTCCTCCCCACTCTTACACAACGTATCTCCTCCCCACTCTTACACAACGTATCTCCTCCCCACTCTTACACAACTTATCTCCTCCCCACTCTTACACAATTTATCTCCACCCCACTCTTATACAACTTATCTCCTCCCCCCTCTTACACAACTTATCTCCTCCCCACTCTTACACAACTTATCTCCTCCCCACTCTTACACAACTTATCTCCACCCCACTCTTATACAACTTATCTCCTCCCCCCTCTTACACAACTTATCTCCTCCTCACTCTTACACAACTTATCTCCTCCCCACTCTTACACAACTTATCTCCTCCCCACTCTTCTTTATGGTGCTCCCATCTTTGCTAACTTCCAAGCTTCATAAAAATTAAAACTTGAACAAAGCTATAACAAAGTTGCTAAATTTGCAAAACATATCCCTTTCAGAACCCATCACTGTATAGCACAGAAATGCCTAAATTGGTTAATACTGCCATATCTACTAATACACACACAGCTTCTTACCACCTAAAAAATTATCCAACATCCATCTGCTTGTCCAGGACTAAAAAACATTCTACGCAACTATGTTCTCAACTGGTCATGTTGATCCAGTGACCAAAAACTCCTGTCTGTCTACAAACCTAGCAAATCTGCTGGGCATTGTCTCTACTTGTACAAGGTTGCTAAGACCTGGAATTCCTTACCTGTATCCATCAGGTCTAGACTCTCACTCCCCTCTTTTAAAAACACTCTGAAAGATATCCTGGCTAAAATCGCTTTTTGTTCTTGCTCAAAACTAGGATAAACTATATCCCTAAATGTGAGCAAGTACCTTTTTATTCCTTATACATCCTTACTCTCCCTTCATCACTTACTTCCTTATTGCTAGCTAATTTTCTTCCCTGATTTTCTCACTAAATATACGTCTGTTTTTCCCTCACTTCATATTGCAATTCTTATTTGTGTTAGACTAACTTATCTTTAATTTCTCTACAAACTGTCTACAATTTCTCTAAATATGAAATGACTGTCATATACCTTGTATCGATTCTGCCAATGTTTTACATTATGTTTAATTTGTTATAAATATTTAAGATTGTAAAATTATTGTTCTTAAAATGTTTTGTAATAATTTGGTAGTTTTCTCCCTGGGTTGTCACTGAAAATGGGTTTCTTCCCAGTTGGACTTTCCTGGTAATCAAATATAAATAAATGTATAAATGCCTCAAAATTGTGAAAATTGAACACAAATGCTACAATCAGTTATGTCATTTCCAATCTGGTCTTTATGTCCAGTTCCTTTGGGTATACATTTTTGTTAGAGCAACGTCAACACACAGAGTTCTTTGCACCACTGTACTTAATATAATCAACTCTGAGGTCACTGAAATTCCCTAGTTGCTAATATAATCCTACTGCACAAGTATTACATATATATATATATATATATATATATATATATATATATATATATATATATATATATATATATATATATATATATATATACATACCCAAAACCAACTTCCCGGTGCATGCAACCAGGTTCAGTGCTCAGACTGAACTAAATAACCATAGAAAACATACACCACAGTCCAGCACTCTAAATACCCAAGCCCTCAGGATAGAAATCCAGGCAACAACAAAAAATGAGTGAAGACAACATATTTAAAAGCTAAATAGCTTTATATTCATAATTCACATCCATCGTCACAAGGAGTGACAATCAAACAAAAAGAACAGACTGGTTTCACTCCCTGGGGGTGAAACCAGTCCATTTTTTTATTTGATTGTCACTCCTTGTGACTATGGACTGTGAATTATGAATATGCAGCTATTTAAGCTATATATATATATATATATATATATATATATATATATATATATATATATATATATACTTTGCACAATGTCTCAAATCCCCGGTAAAGAAACACATAATCATTTAGCTCTTTCATTCCTTTTTAATAAAGTGGAACTTCTTCAGAAAAAAAAAACATGAAAACCTCCACATTTAAATAATCCTCCAAAATGTTACATTACTTCCTTTAAAACATCACTTCCTTCTTAACTTTTGTAACATCATTTCTTTTTAAAACATCACTTCCTTTTAAGAAACATGCTAAGTCTGTTGAAAGCCCTTAAAGTCACATACCCTATCTCCCATAATGAAAAACTTTGAACATACAAAAATAAAAATAAAAAATACACCAAACAATTAAATACAAAAATGCTAATAATAAAAACATATTTGCCAATAATATTTTATTATATTTATTGCAATCATGTAACTTTAAGTTTCAACAAACATTTCAAATTTGAATTTCCATTTAACTCTGATGCTTGGTCAGCCCTCAAAAACACTTGCCATTTGAATTCTCTTACCTCTAGCACATTATTAAAGCTAAAAACAAACTTATCCATCACCATTTGTTCAAGCACGGTGAACTGAAACTTTTTAAATCCTGAACATTCTGCACTGTGCTTGGCCAGGGCATTGGAAAAATCTTTAATCTTAATGGCTTTAACATGTTCCCTTATTCTGAACCACACCTCCTAACACTTTTGTCTACACAGAAATGGGAGTATGTGTCACATCTAGCCACATAAACAATACCACTACTGTGAAAATTAAATCTCTTTTTGGCCTTAAAAACAAACCTAATATGTTCAAAAGTGATGGAACTAATATTGCTTATAAACTGACATTACTTATAGTTGGTACACGCAAAAATACCAACTGTTCTATTACTAAGACTAAACTCATAATCAAATCTTATTCTAGTAATAATTTAAGATGTACAATGTTTTAACACAAACTGTGGATGTTCACCTATAACTTTAGTAAGATCTGGATTCCCTAGAACAATCTTCTAATTTTTTTGTAAGCAGAACTTGTAAAGCACAGGTCATTTCATCATTCACTTTAACATAATTTGACCGCTTTGTCAAAATTCCCTTAGCCAAAAATTGAAGAACATGAAGTGTCCCTTTTACTAAGGACTTCATTTTTAATTTTGTGAAGCTCTTCAATAGGGTAGCCTCTGTCTAAAAAAAAAAACTGATTAAAACTTCAATTCGTCTATAGAATCCATAGTAACTCTAATGTCCAAACAATTAATACTAGAACCAATTCCACTAATAGTAAATTTTAACCGAGGGACACTGTTGTTGAGTTGATCAACAAATTCATAAAATAATTGTTTATTTCCCCAAATAAAAAAAACAAATCATCAGTATATCTCTCATACTATGGATTCTGAAAATTCTGTCAAACTTAGATTTTTCCAGTGCCCTGGCCAAGTACAGCATAGAATGTTCAGGATTTAAAAAGTGTCAGTTCACTGTGCTTGAACAAATGATGATGGAGATGTTTGTTTTTAGCGTTAATAATGTGCTAGAAGTAAGAAAATACAAATGGCAAGTCTTTTTGAGGGCTAACCAAGCACCAGGGTTAAATGGAATTTTAAATTTGAAATGTTTGTTGAAACTTAAAGTTACATGATTGTCTTAAATACGACAGAACATTATTGGCAAATATGTTTTTATTATTATCATTTTTGCATTTAATTGTTTTATGTATTTTTTATTTTTATTTTTGTATGCTCCAAGTTTTTCATTATGGGAGATATGCTATGTGACTTTAAGGACTTTTAACAGGCTTAGCATGTTTTTTTCAAAGGAAGTGATGTTTTAAAAGGAAGTGATATAACATTTTTGGAGGGCTATTTAAACGTGCAGGTTTTCATGTTTGTTTTTTCTGAAGAAATGCCACTTTATTAAAAAGGAACAAAAGTGCTAAATGACTGTGTGTTTTTTACTGGGGATTTGAGCCATTGTGCTAAGTTTTTTGTTCTAAGCTTAGTGTTCTTTGCCTAGTGGTTTTAAATATATATATATATATATATATATATATATATATATATATATATATATATATATATATATATATATATATACACATGTGGTTCCCCTTCAACACATAGAATACTTACATTATCAAATCTCACTTCATGGAGCCTGTCTTCATCAACTTTTCATTATATTGAATTCCCAGAACAATTAAAGATGAACCCCAGGAAGGGAACCACTTGGCCACCATGGTGAATGCTGCCCTTCTTTCCACTGTAGCATGATCTCAGAGTTGGTATATTTAGTTAGGTGGGGTGTGGAGGCAGAGCCCCATGCACTGGTGTGTGTTTTTTTTGTTTTGCTGTTTGTTGTTTTGTCCTGGTGGCTAAGTGACTCATTTCCCTGGGTTCGTCCTCGTTGTTCCAGGAGTTCAATATAATGAAGATTTGATGAAGTCAAGCTCGATGAAGTAAGATTCGATAACTTGAGTATTCACTGTTATGAAGTAGACCCATATGTGTGTGTGTGTGTGTGTGTGTATATATATATATATATATATATATATATATATATATATATATAGACACACACACACACACACACACACACACACACACACACACACACACACACACACACACACACACATACACACATACACACACTCCTTTTGAAAGTTTATTTTTGTTGAGCACAATCACTTATAGCCTTTTTTCTGTCAGTATTGTACTAATACCAATCTACCATATCACTCAGCGCATTTCTTTCCTCATATGTTGAATTTTTGACTAACTATGCTGTCTTCTATAATTTACACAAATGTATAGTTTGCAAAATGCTAAATTACACCTTCCTTCCATGAACAGCTGACTCCCAATTCAGTTACCAAAACATGTAACAAGTCAACCAGAAATGATCAGTGAGGCAAGTAGAAAAGCACCACATCACACAACAGTAATGCAACCCCTACCCCTTACCTAGATGTACTTAGTTCATGGCTACGTTACTATGATTAAAGGGTAAATACCCAGCAAGGGTGAATATATTTGCAATACAAGCTGGGTTTCAGTCTTAGTACTATAATAGGAAAGACCTTTGAGGAACTGGATCCAAGAGATAGCATTTAATGAGAAGGATGTTGACCACTTGTTGGAAAGCTATATCACATTGTTAATACTTAATAAATACTCAGTGTCTGCTGTATATGTAGGTTTTACTGTCTGCTTTAGCGTTTACAGCATCACACGGACATATGAATATGTATGAATGAATGTTATCATGCATACAGCACATTTTCCATGGATTCAGGAGTCAAGTATGTTGTTATTCTGTGTTATCCATGAGTTTGATTGGTCTTGAGTACAGCCACATATCTGAGTGACTCAGGTAAGAAGTCATGTGGCATGCTAATGCTAAAATATGTAATGCTAGACTCAATGTCAATACGTACTCCAGTAGCAGCTACAATTTGTTTGTATCTTTCGGCTTTTCCTGGTTAGGGGTCGCCACAGCGGAACTCCGGTCTGCTAATGATTGGTAGTTGATTTTTACGTGCTGAGTTACCAGCCCTGACGCACAGCCTTCAACGAAGGTACGCCCAATCACGCATGTCTCCACGCAGAAGACGGTCTAGCTGAGAATTGAACCGGACAGCGTCTTACTGTGAGGCGACAACGCTACCGCAGCACCACCACAGCTGCAATGATTATGAGAAATCCATTTCAGTCCCAAAGAAGTGTTTCATTTCAGGGCACATTAGTTTGTTTTATTAGAATTTGGCACAGAGCAGAACAGTTTTCAGAGTAAAGCCACAGAAGATGTTAGTTTGCCTAGTTTAGATACAGCTATTGTCGTTGCGATATAAGTACGTAGGATGAATGGCATGCTTTTGGGACGGCTCATAACTCATAGATCAAGACACTGAATTTTGCCCCAGAAATCCTCTGAGAGTTCCCCCCTCTGCAGGACCTGTAATAGTATTGATTTTGGAGGTTCGGTGTGGAGAGATTTGATGCTTGTTCTCCTAATAATAAGTGGGTCGACAAACATACATGTTGACCTATCAGTATAGACACTGAAGGATTCTATGGGAGATTTTATTTGCACAGGCATTCCAGGCTGGGTGTTGATCACTGTTCTTGATAATATCTGTAAAGCTGGAGTAATGGTCAAGCCTTTTAGTAATCATTTGCCAACTTATGCTGTATGTTTTCATAACAGAATTCATAAGTTCCATCATTCATACTATCTTTGGAATATAAAAGTACATCGAAAATTTCTCCTTTGTTACTACCCTCAGCTACAATGAGTGGAATTTTCTAGGTGGATTATCACTGAATGATACAGTTTAATTTTAAAATACTAAATTTCTTAATATACTTAGCAGTATAGCTGCATTATTCAAGTAATGCATCTACTAGACAAACTTTGCTTGGATTATTCATCAAATCAAATGTATTATGACTCTTAGGGATCATCTCTGGCCACTAGGCCAACATTCAGAGTTTGAGTTTGACTACATAATCTAACGTGAAGCAAGAAGTCAAGTGGAGTCACCATTCTCCTCAGTAAGAGATGTTACTTTCTAGATCAGCAAAATCAATATACAAAACAAACCTTGTGGTATAATATTACCCCATCTCCTTTTCTAAAATAATTTGCTAGTTACTTTGTACTGCACTGTAATGATTCAGTTCAACAAAGAGTGCCAGTATCATCCAATCATTGTATCTTGCCATCACCACTTTCAAATGGTGACCTTTCACAGTTCTAACATTTGGAAGGAGAAAAAAAGGATGAGCAACCATACATGAAATATCTAATTCCTGAAAATCTCATTAATTGCTAAAATTTACCCTAACAATATCATTCCTTAACAGAAGGTACTGAACCATAAGTTGGAGGAAATGTGGCATTGTCCCCCAAGATAAAGGAGAAAATTAAACTTCCCTACTCAATCACTGCTCTTCTTTCCTCTTGCTTCAGAGTACTCAATCTGTAAACACACTCAATTTTCTCAAAATTGTAACCATATGCCTTGCCCCCCCCTGCATTATGATCTGTATACAAAACTGTAGTTCAAAAATCAGTGAATCTATTTTCGATTTGCTGATTTTCGAACATCGGTGCAGTTCAGAATGACGGTTTTCATCATTCCGGTTCGCACACAGGGCCGTTCGGCAGGTTGATTTTCAACCTTTCAAAGGTAAACCGATTCATATCTGCAGAATCCTTCTATTTTGGAAAATAACATATCTCTAGGGGGTGGTTCCCCTATTAAAAATATTGAATTCCCACATACCTGAAATTCAAAAGATTGAGCCACAGTGCTCAAATCCTGAAAGATAAAACTTATATAAAAAAATTGCATAGTATTTTTTTGCAGGGACCTGGACTGCGCAGTATCATGGCACAGCAAGGATTGGGGTATTGGTTCTTTCCCCATCATGGTGCAATCTCAGAGATGGAATATATATGTAGAAGGGTGTGTGGTGGGTGCAACACCCCATGTGGGGGAGCAGGGGGGCATGTACCCCTGCAAAAGCAGGTGTTGTGTGTTTTTCTTTGCTTGATCTTTTGGGTTTTGAACATTTCAGCTCTATCTTTTGAATTTCAAGCATGTAGGAATGCAATCTGGGAACCCTGTGGGGATGGTCCTCAATCATCAATCTTGCACAACCCTTTGATGTTGGTTTGCACAATGGCAGATGTTGGGGCATGCCATGCCATTGTGCTGAATGTTATGGCATCTCATGATGTAGGAAGACTGCAGTATAAAAATTGGGTCAGTACTCTGTAGAAATCTCGATACTGCACCCCAATTATCATGCATATTTAAGAGTGTACCTCAGTAGACAGCTCTAGGCATCAATTCTTTTTGGTGAAAGACCTCTGCAATGCTGTCCTGGGTGTCATGGAACCTGATCCTTGGTGGTCATTAATCTTTTGTTCAGCCATTGTTTTTATAGTATATGTTTAATGCTAATGTGGTTAATATCTTACATATGTTGTACTGCAGTTTATTTTCCACCACTGCTCCATTTTAAACTTGTATCCATACTGGTATTTTGCATGCAGTTTTTTCCCTTGGAACTCCAATAAGGAGAACACTGTTCAGTTGGACATTCCCAAGATAATACTAATACCAATACTGATATTAATACTAATTTGATAATACTAATACTAATATTGATACTAATATTAGTATTAATAAACTAATACTAATACTGATACTGATCATTATTATCATCTTCTTTCGGCTGTTTCCATTAGGGGTCGCCACAGTGGATCATCGGTTTCCATTTCTTCCTGTCCTCTGCATCTTGCTCTGTCACACCAACCACCTGCATGTCCTCTCTCACCACATCCATAAACCTTATCTTAGGCCTTCCTCTTTTCCTGTTACCTGGTAGCTTCATCCTTAGCATCTTTTTCCCAATATACTCAGCATCCCTCCTCAGCACATGTCCAAACCAACGTAATCGTGCCTCTCTGGCTTTGTCTCCAAACCTTCCAACCTGGGTTGACCCTCTAATATACTTATTCCTAATCCTGTCCACCCTCGTCACACCCAGTGCAAATCTTAACATCTTTAACTCTCTGCCACATCTAGCTCAAACTCCTGCCTTTTTGTCAATGCCACTGTCTCCAATCCATATAACATAGCTGGTCTCACTACCCTCTTGTAGACCTTCCCTTTCACTCTTACAGGTACTAGTCTGTCACAAATCACTCCTGACACTCTTCTCCACCCACTCCATCCTGCCTGTACTCTCTTCTTCACCTCTTTTCCATACACACCATACTGATATTAATATTAATATACTGATACTAATAGGAATACTGATACCATTGCTAGTACTGATGATGAAGATGATGATGATTTGGATAAGAGCTAGATACTTCACTGAGATACTTACATACTTAGGCTGACTTCCGGGGTTTATCACTGGGGCCATTTTTAGCATGGAGGTTGCATTTTGGTTTGCTGTGTTATATCATGATAGCAACTATACCATCAAACATGAAGGTTAGAGATGCCATAGGTTATCAAAGAGTGACTAATAGTACTAAAAGTTTGGGTAGGAAAAGGAAAAGTGCATTAAATGTATCCCAATGTCATTGCTCTTTAGAACACCTTTATTTATTTATTTATTGATTTACAGTTGTTTACTGAAAATGGTCCATCTGCACAAAAGCTGACCCTTTTCAGTACAGACCTAGTAGGAAAAGCTCCATTAAGAACAGGGCAGTTACACATCAAATATATATCTATTTATAAACAATTGTGAAATATTAAGACATAAGTCAAATGGAATGAGTAGTGTTTTACATACAGACAAATGTGAATTTTATGGAAGAGAGTGATAAAAAAGTAATAAACATAGTAAGTATGTTATAGTAAGATATCACCTAAAGGTATAATTACTTTCATTGCTTGTAAGTGCAGAATTTTGTAACAGTTTATTTAACTGTCAAAGAAATTGAGAGAACAGTTTATTTAGGGTATGAATGTTTATGAAGAGTAAATAATGTGAATATCAAAGACAAAAAGGAGAGGGATTAGAGAAATACATAACAGTTTAGGTTAAGACTGTTAACAGCTAGGCAGTAGGGATGTAGCACTAAAGGTTTAGAACAGAAAGGAGAACTTTGGATAGTAGGTTCAGAATAAGTGGATGAGAGTGATGGCAGACAACATCCAAAATATAGTGAAAATACATATTCTGTTCCCATCCTTAACAACATCTAAGTGACCCTGCTAAACAAACAAGCAATGTTGCTACAAAATAACAGAATTCAGTACCAACTTTTCAAACAGACCCCAGCACTGTGCCACCTTACTGGAATTACAGAGACCAGAATTCCCGCATTATCTAACATACTCACAACTTCCACAGATCCATAACATTGTGCATGAACCTAACAAGTGTCCATCCATCTCCAACCTCATACAAATATATCACCCTTCCAGGACACTACATTCATCAAATACCCATTACATGCAACCAAACTCATCAATTCTGCTGGCAAATTCCTACTCTCCCACTATCTCACTAAATTCTGGAATTCAATTCCACTAGCAAAACAAAAACACTCCCTAAAATCATTTAAAACTCAAGTCCTATCTTCTCAGTTGTCAGTTCTGTACATGTGATGTTCCTGGATAATCTCCAAGCCCTTACTGTTACCACTACTTTATGTAATTGGTTATAATACAGCTACTTTCACAAAGTCTCTATCTGACTATTACCTATCCCTTTCCACTACTTTCTCTATATCCCTTTTACCTGGACTCCATCGGTAGTCTTTGATAATTTGTAACCATCTTCATCCTATAATTATTTCACTGTCTTCTACTCGGTATCTGTTTACAGATGATTCCATTTGTAACTAGAGTCTTACAAGCTTGATAGTACCTAATATTTTCCTGTATTCTTGTTTTGATTAACTGTCATATCATTGGTATTCTACATATGTGCATCTATTATGTAAATCTTGTATAACTACCTTTTACTCATTCTGTGAAATGAGGCATTTTCCCTTGGCCTCCACTAAAAATGGGACTTGTGCCCACTCTTACTTTCCCAGTAAACAAAAGTAATAAACAGATATAGTTTAAAGTCATTTTTTTTAATATAAATGTTTATTAGGTTATTAGGACCTTCATGTGCTTCTAAAACTCATCTCAGCAATTGTTAGCATGTTTTTGTAAATGTGCAGACTGATTTTTTTTCTGTCATGCTGGTAAGTTGTACACTTATTCCTTAGTGCTTGGAAAAACTGTAGACATTACACTCATTTGTTTTTTTATATGGTTATTAAGCTACGGTGCAGCTTCAACGCAAGGAGCAGTCCAAGGTTACATTTGAGCTTAACTTTTACTTAGAGGTACAACAGGTCTGAGACTGTTTAAGAAATACATTTACTAAAATAGTCCAAAGTAGGGGAGGTTTAGAATGAGACTCAATCCATTTGCTCATATGTTAATGCTGAAGTTTTTTTTTTTATTGTAATCCATTCTTTTTCCAGTTGACTGACATATGAAAAGTAATTTTTTTTGCTAATAAAAATGATTATAATGTCCTTGGTTCTGATCTAGTGAACTAGTACCTAAGCTATACTATTAAAACTCACACTATGTGCAACCCTATTAATGCACAGAAGCAGCTATGTAAAAATTGTAAATACGTAAATGAATACGGCTAGTATCCTTAAATATAATGCACTGATATGTATAAATAACATTTATGTAGAACTATTATAGAAATTATTAACTGTACTACTGTATTATTGTTAGTATCCCTATACAGAATGTAGTGATGTCTGTAAATAACCATGTAAAATAACAGCAGTTTTTTTTGAGCTGTAAATGTTTAATGTAACCTAAATGTAAATGTTTCAGCACAGCACAACTTTGTAACACTAAAGAAAATCCAGAGTGACAAAATTAAGCCAAAAAAAATGTCCATCCAGGCATTCTGAAAATAAAAATTGATTTAACAAAATACTACATATAACTTAACAACAAATAAACCAGGCAGAGTATGTCAGAGTATTTCAAATTTAAATGCTGGAACAGAAATAAGTTAGTGGCATACGTTATGTCTACCTGGCTATATCCTTCAACTTCACCATTAAGCATTTTGAACCCTTAAGTCAGGGAAATTCCCATTCGGATAAATTTAAAATACTGTGGACTCTGGCTTCTGCCATTGTCTCTTTGTCTGCTGAAACTAATTGGATTGTTCAGAAAATATTACAACAACCGAAAAAGGTGTGGAAAAAATCAATAAATTTCTTACACCTGAAATCAGGACTCTGTTAGGTAAAAGCAGATGGATTATTCAGCTATAGTACATCCTACCTATATTTAGTAGTGGCCTTAGTTCAAGCACAGATTGTATTCAGTCCTCACTAAATAAAATCTGTAGATTTGTTTAATTTCTTCCCACAGACGGTAGGTACTACTTTCCTTAGAAAAAACAAAACCTCTTCCCAAAACCGAAAAGATAACACTTCTTGAAACTGCTGGTACATCATTTAGCACTGCCTGAGAATAGCTGATATCCTGCACTGATGGACCTATAAGTTTCAGATACCTTCCTGGACATGTGCAATTAAGCAGATATGCATTATTCTTGTATGGACTTTCAGCTGGAAGCAGACAGTATGTAGAACTTCACACCATTAGGAGTCATATGGAGTTCAAATACTCCTTAATCCAGGACTGTCACATGTTAAGTGAATAGTAAACAAAAAACACCTTGGTTGGCAGTGATAAATCCTCTGAGTAGAATATCAGCCCTTTCTTCTTTGAATTCCACATTAAACAAAAATTCTACACTAAAAAAAAAAACACCAGAGACATGTAGTGTTTGGAGTAGGTAGGAAACTAATACAACTTCCTGGTTAGGGGTAAAAAACATTTTATTTTAAGAGTAAAAAAAAAAAGTTTTATTTTAATTAAAAAAATCAAACAGAGGCTAAATTCTAAATTAACCTTCACTTTATGTTTACTAGAGCTGTGCCATAACTATTAGGGTATCTATGCCCGAATTGCTGTTGCTGTGCATATAGGCGTAACCTGATTTTGCCACATATTTAAACCTGTGATAATACTCCGCTTTTGCAATGAGCACTCTCAGGAATGAAATAGTTTCTGAAAGTACATTTCATTCAGTGGAGATTACTACAGGGAAAATGTTTTCTTTTCTATATTAAAGAATGTTGGAAATGATTATAGTAATAGACCAGGATGCAGAGAGCGGAGACCCAGTATATAGAGAGGACAGGACTTTGTTTACTTCCCATATAAACAAATTTTAAATTATATAGCAACTAATTCTGCTTGGGTGTGAAATTCAAAAACCTGTTATGCACTCTTAGTGTCTCACATGAAACCAATACTGTTCTGCATATCTCAGTAAATTATTACTGTCTAGTCTGGGTTATGATTATAAATGCTTTAATGACCATTCTAATTTTTTTATCAAATAAATAAAAAGGATGGAAGAAGATAAATTTAATCAGATCTGGATATACAGTCAGAGAAATGAAGAGCACAATTAGTAATACACCATTGTTCAAATTATTGAGTTCACAACTTAATGCAACAAACTAGAGGGGCTGTAATACAGGCAAGGGCAGCTAAGATGCTAAGTATGAAAAGAGAGTGAACATCAGAGAGATGAATGGGTCTCCTTCAATTCACTGTACAAGAAAGGATGAGCGAGTGACATTATTCTCATATTTAGAATGAGTAACATCATGCTTGTCACACGTGTTGGCGTGCCAAATGATAAGGGACATAAAAAGTATCCACACGTCTAAGATCTTTGGTAGGTGGAAAGGGGCAATTCGGAAGGGAAGTAATGGGGCATTATATGGCAGATAACATCATGGGAGTATAAGGTGTACTCTCAGCCAAACTGGTATCATGCATAAGCATGAAAAAATTCAAAACAAATGACTGGAGGAAAAGCTGTTGTTATCAGTAATCCACTCAGAGGAATGTATGCAACACAAGGGGTTGGTGCAACAGAGAACAAGATGGCAAGCATATAAAAGAATACCTTCATGTATGGGAATTCACTACTAAGCTGTATCTTAATGCTCTGTATCTAGAAAATTATTATTAATCAGGTCAAAATAGACCATGAAAAGGGTACATTGATAATCCCAGCTACTCAGTTATCAAGTAACGAATGAATGAATAAATAAATAAATAAATATATAGGAGGGTCACAAGCAGATCATACAGCTTCTGACAGCACTGAGAACGAAGCTACATCTGCAATCAAACAAACTTGCTTGTTCTTTCTTTCTGGCCTGTATTACAAGATGCCCATGCCTTTCTCTTGAGCTAAATGACCCCCCTGGGTCAGGTTAAACAGTGCAAGGTTTCAGAAGCACAGGGTACAGCTGGAAGAAATGAGAGGTGTCAGACTGTATCAGTATCATACATTAATGAAGGATCTAGGGATATGGGGAAAGCATTCATCTTCAGTACATAACATACCTCTCAACCTCTTAGAACAAGAAATATAGACAAAGCAATAAATCATGGGTGGAAAAAGGCACACAAACAAGGAACAAAAGCGCTTAGAATAACTACTTTAACAATAAATCTTTGGTTTCATCATTCAAAACTTGAGTGGTTCTTCCTCCTTCAGTGCTCAAAAGGTTTTTGTGGTTGCATAGTTGATAGGTTGACAGGTTCTGCTTTAGCTTGAATTTTCTGAAGGGTACGTAGTCTGAAAGCTAAACATCTGTCATTATTATCTGACTTCAATCCTGAAATGATTTGCTAATGATTTGTCAGAAAACCACTATTTCTTGAAAAAGACTAAAAATATGAAGCATAAATCTGGACATTCTGTGAAAATCTGGACAGCTGAGAGGTATGGTATATAAATGAGTGGTATGTTTATTTTTGAAGAGCAGAAATGCTGTTACCTTCTGCTATAGTCAAAACAATGACAAAAATATATTAGTAAACAATTTAAGTTTGCTTCCTTAAGGAATTTCTAGCATGGTCATTACATGTTTATTCCAAACCTGTGTCAGATCAAAAATATATTTAAAATCTAAATTAAATGATTATGTTACAACAAAAAAAAACATTTAAAATTATATTTGTTGATATAACATCTGACTATCTGGTTAACCACAGTAAAACAAGCTACCTAACTTTCAGGTCTGACTCTCTAGATTACAGTAATCAGCTTGTTATACCAAGAAGTGCACCAACAGTCAAGGAGTTACTATGAGGCAAAACAACCAAACAAAACCAGGGACAAATAACAAGTGCGCACACACACACACACACACACACACACACACACACACACACACACACACAGACTTACTTCAGTAAATTTTAAGAAACAGATAGTGTGAACAATAGC
Source organism: Protopterus annectens (assembly GCF_019279795.1). NCBI lineage: Eukaryota > Metazoa > Chordata > Ceratodontiformes > Protopteridae > Protopterus > Protopterus annectens. The sequence continues at coordinate 430,467,192 of NC_056746.1, forward strand.
AGATGTATGTACAGCAGTTCCTTCCATTACATCTTTGACAGTGTAACACAATGCAAAATGTTATAGGTATTTTAATGTTTTAGAGGTCTCTGTTACAGGTTCATAATGGATTATAACAGAGATTGTAATGTAATGTTATTTTACATGGGCATAGAATGGAAACCTAACAAACCACTGTGTTATAAAAGATTTAATATGGATTTTTCAGAGTCGGTTTTGTATGCCCAAGAGGAAAGAATTCTTCCCCCTGCTGTACATATTCTGCATCTTCTCAGTGACAGAGATGAGCCTGATAAGTACATTACAAGGCATATAGCTAGGGCGTTGTTGCTAACTTGACAGTTCTGTCCCTTTCAGTGGTTGCTTTGTGTCAGCAGTTACCTCACTTCAGACATTATTAACAGAAGAACGGTGCTAAATGTAACACTTTCCAAAGCAGAAACAAATAATTTGGGCATCCCTCTGCTAGGTTTTTTGATTGGTACTGTCTTACCGGTGCGTCTCAGCTCACAGAGGTAGTGCTTTAAATGATTAAGTACCTACATTACTACAGGACTATGGGGTGGTACAGGAAATTGTCAACAATAGTATTTATTCACAGAGTAATTCAAAGCTCACAGATTGCCATGTGAGTACCCTGATAAATCATAGGTTCATAGGCTGAACTGCCAGCTTACAAACCTTAGGCTTTTAGGAAGCTTGATTGTTGAAACCCCATGTTTATATTTTCTATTTCCCAAATAGATGTTGTCAAGATCATTTTTAAAGGACAACTATGCATTACTTAGGGAAGATTTTTTTTTTACTATAATATGAAAAGTTCTTTTAAAATGTATCTGTTACATTTTATATTACTGACATTCATTTTCAGTCTTAGTTTTAATACAGGAAATGCTTCTGAAACATAACAACCCCATTCTACTATTACTCACCGAGGGACAGCACTTCAATACCAGACTTCAAACAACCACTAATACCCAAGATTTGTCTGCCCCACAGATATACAATAAAGCAGTTTGACTGAGCCACCTATCAGATTTGGAAACTCAGAATGTATAATGCCAAGCATTATTCGTACCCATAAGGAAGTCTGTTATTTGGTTGGATGAACAGGAAAAGGTCTTAAGCATGGAATTTGCCTGCTTACATAGAACATGAACATAGGTTAGTATTAGGCTAACTGCTCTTGTGGGCCATTTTAAGCCTAGCTAATTACCACATGTGAGAATCAAACCCTGCACCTTGTGTCTGTAAGGTAAACACATTAACCATTATGCACCTTGTGTCTGCAAGGTAAACACTTTAACCATTAAACTATCCTCCCGCAAAGAATGTCAATCCGAATCTGTCGACTTATAACCTTTTCCCAAAGGCAAAGCATCATTACCACTCACGTACAAAGTCAAAATGTCTGCCAAAAAGCACAGCTTTCATTAAGCTCATGTATATTTGCACTTTTAAAGTCAGAATCCCTTCTTTACTCTAGGATCCTCCAAATACTATTTTAAATCTCATCACCCCTCATCTCCTGTTTATAAACCCCTTGCAATAAACTTCATTATACCAGATGTAGTTTTTGGCGGCCACGGTGGTGCAGTTGCTAGCATTGCTGCCTCACAGCCAGAGGTTCTCCGGTTCAATCCTTGGCTGGGGTGCCTTCTGTGTGGAGTCTACATGTCCTCCCTGTGGTTGTGTGGGTTTCCTCCGGGTGCTCCGGTGTACTCCCACATCCCAAAAACATGCTGTAGGTGGATTGGACACTCTAAATTGGTCCTAGGTGTTCATGTGTGTGCCTTCTGTGGAACGTTGGGCACCGGGCTGGTAACTCGACACCACTGCCAATCATTAGCGGACAGGTGATCCACTGTGGCAACCCCTAACCGGGAAAAAGCAGAAAGAAGAAGAATACCAGATGTAGTTTTTGTCACTGACCCAACCCACAGCTACAGGAGTCAGTTCCTGTAGAATTAAACAGACTACACTCATATTGTTATTTTAATTCTAAATTGTAATCATACATCTCAAAATAAACAGAAGTTAAATACATCTGCTTTCATAGCACCTCAACAATATAAATAAATCGTTTCCTTCAAAATTCTCTCTTAACTAGCTTTCTCCATCAGAACTTTTTTGGCAAATGTTTACCAAAAATGTCCTTTTCCCAGAAATTCATGTTTACCTTCTTATATATCTCTACCTCAAACCTGTATATACTGTAAATATTGTATATAACTGCTTATATTAACATATTCTCTCTAACTCTTTTGTACTACTTCATGTTTCAGTACTCCAAGTCACAAAATTTCCATGTACAGCAGACTGGGTTTCTGAATGTACATACAGTAAATCATTTGAATAAATTCAAATACTTCCCCAACACTCTACTGATTAAAAGTGTAACCTTTACCATTACCATACTGTATTGAGTGTAATATTATATAATCTTTATCTCTATTGTCAGATGTGTAAACATTTCAACCATTAAATCTGTATGGCTATTACAAATAAATGAGAGTGATGGGAGGTATCAGCCTTTAACCCCCCCACTGCTGTCACCAGTTATGTGTGTAAGGGGTGATTGGCCTTAACAGCTTTTGATGAATGTGCACTACTGGCTCGGGTTGTGATTAACACTGCTTACAACCAATTAAAATTTACAGTGTATAAATGCAGAAGAGGGCTGTAATTACTGGCTCCCTAGGATTTCAACCAGCTGCACTACTGCTGGATAAATCCTAACTCCCTGAGTCTCAACTCCTTGAAACTCAATTCTCTGACAATGCTGGCATCTCCATTGAAAGGCATTGTCTGAGAATCGTGCATACACTAACTGCCATATTCCAGTGTTTGCCCCCCATTCACAGTTCATCTTACCACCAGCTAGACCAATTATTTTTTGTTTTCAAATTACAAATATATTTAATTAAAGTAGCTAATCCACAAAAATCTCTGTTTACAAAGGTTGAATGCTGTCATGCTAACACTGTGTGATTACCCTTTATAAAGTAATAAATTATACCATCTACAAACTTGTATAAATGAATAAGTGAAAACACTTCACACAAGAAAAAAAAAAACAAAGGCTTAACAATACCAATTAAAATATGCAAGCCAGTTGCACTGGGAAAAAAATAAACAATCTTCAACAGACATGTGACAAATGAATAATTCTAAATGCAGCTAAACAGATTGTTCCTATTGCTTCCTACAGATGCCTGCTGCCTAATTGCCACTAAGTCACTAAAATATCCATTAACTGCAGTTGACATACAGGCCCCAGGATTCAATAAAATCTGTGTAGACTCCGTGAAGAGCCTACACAGAATGAACCCATGTACACGGCCACGGTTCCTCCTCGGCAGCAAGCCATACATATTAATTATGATGCACTGCTGAAGGAGAGCACAGTAATATTTATTTATTTATTGACATTTGTTAACCGGGTTGGTCCAGCTGGGCCAGAGGCCCGTTTTCAGTGGAGACCCGAGGAGAAAAGCTCCAGTTACAAAAAAATGAAGGATTACATAGGTAACAAAATAGAAAGCAGCAAAACCAAGTGACACTCCCAAAACATATTATTACTACTAATTTGATCATAATCAAACATATTTAGATTACTCTATAATCACAATGAAATAAATAGATGAACTATTTTTTGATATATGTACAAACAAGTTATATACAAGTGATATTTTGATATATGTACAAGCAAGTAATATACAAGTGATCAGAATTATTGCCTAGGCTTCCTAGGAAGGTATATTTGCTTTCAGGAGCTCAGAGTGAAGAAGCACCAGATGATAAAGGGGAAATTAGGGAGGTTCTAAGCAGGGACAAGATTTGGTATTGAGTAGATAAAGTATGAGTTCCTTTTTAAAGTGTGCAGGGTGTATGGTGTAGAGGACATTTGTTCCAAGTGTGGGCTATTGAGCAGTTGTATAGAAGTTTGCCTATGTTCTTCTTTGAATGATCTACATTCAGAATTTGCTGGTTCAAGGTGAGGAGAGTTCTAGAAGGGGAGTAGGTAGATAAAAAAGTAGTGAGAGCTAGACAGGATGAAGGTCTGTATAGAATGGAGTGAATAACCTAAAATTGAGAAAGTAGCAGTAGTTGAGGGAATTCAAGCCATTGTAATGAGTTCAGGGCAAGTCAGTGATGGGAGTTGTAGGGGGGAGTTGGTAATGAATCTTGCGATTTTGTGATAAGTTTGTTGCAGTTTGCTCATGGTTGTAGCTTGTATATTGGTTAGTATTGGGGCTGTGTAGAGAAGTATGGGCAGGAGGAAGGACTATGCTAAGGAGAGTTTAGCATTTGGAGTAAGAAATCTTTTGTTGAGATAAAGCAGGCCAAGTTTTTGGTGTGTTTTTTTAATTCCTTGCAGTAAGTGTAAGTTAAATTTGAGTTCATCATCAATAATGACGCCTAACAGTTTTGGGTGTGGTTCAGGTTTTATGATAATGTTGTTGGAGGATGTTATAGTAAATGTGGATTTATGGTTTGAAAGTGAGCGGGGAAGAAAGAGCAAGAGCTTGGTCTTCTTGGGGTTAAAGATAAGAAGTTTGTCAGATAACCATTTCTCTGTGGATAGAAATAGTTTTGAGTAATGGTGTGAAGGTCAGTAATATTACTGGAGATGGAGATGAGTGTAGCATCATCTGCATATTGCATAAGAGAAGATTGTCTGCAAGAGGTGAAGAGTTCATTTGTAAAGACGTTGAATAGAAGGGGACCCAGGATAGAACCTTGTGGAACACCCGTTGGAACAGATATATAGGGAGAGCAGGAGGAGAGCCATTTGACAGATTGCTGCCCACCAGAGAGATAGCTGGAAAACTAGGCAAGGGAGGTAGAAGACAGGGTGAGGTTAGCTAGCTTTGTAAGGAGTACTGAGTGAGAGACTGTATCAAAAGCTTTGGAAAGGTCAAGGAAGAGGCAGGATATTAGTTGATTGTTATCAAGGGCTTTGGCTATGGTATGAGTGAAAGATAGGAGGATGGTGGATGTGCTGTGGTGGAGATGGAACCCATGCTGAGTGGGAGTGAGAAGGTTGTGTTGTCGGAGGTGGTAGAGAAGTTGTAAGTGAATGCATTTCTCGAGTATCTTAGAGAGGGGAGAAAGAATAGCAATGGGATGATAGATGGATCAGTGGAGTTGCCACCATTATGTAGTGGGATAGTAAAGAAGGATTTCCAGAGAGCAGAAACTGTAGCCTCTTGTACAGATCTGTTAATAAGAATGGATATAGGATAGGCTATAGATTCTGCAGCAAGTTTGAGGAATCTAGGAGGTAGGTTATCGGTAGAGGGAGAACATGGTTTAAGTTTTAGAAGTAGAAATTTAATGTAAGACATTGACACAGGTGTAAATGAGAAGAGATTCTGGTTGTGGGGGATGATGGGGGTAGTGGTAGTTGCAGTGTTAGTGTTAGAGGGAGTGAGATTTTGGATGGTGTCAATGAAGTGTTTGTTGAGTAGGGTAGCAATTTCTGGAGGAGATTTGTTGGGGTAAGGTGAGGGGTTAGAAGGTTTGCCAGGGTAGAGTATTTTGTTAAGAGTAGTCCAGAAATTGTGAGTGTTGGATCTGTTGTCTAGTTGAGAAGAGTTGTAGCAAGATTTTTTGTCTTTAGTGACTAATTTCTTGACTAGGTTACCTAGTTGTCTGTATTTATGTAGAAGGGGAGTATGCCTACTTTTAAGCCATGCCTTCCAGGTGCTATCCTTGTTGTGCATTATTGCTCTAGTATCTTTGGAGAGCCATGGAGCATAGTTTGATTTAGTTCTAATTTTCCTGGAGGGAGCAAGGGAAATAAGGGTATCTAGGAAAATGTTGTTAAACTTACTGACCGCATCATCAAGAAGGATGTGTCTAAAGATGGACCAATCAAAACTAGATAGTATGGATACTGACAGCATCATCAAGAGGGATGTGTTTAAGGATGGACCAATCAAAATGAGATGGTATGGAGTTAAATTGGGTGTTATTCAAGTTAGAGAGCTTACGACAGTCTCTATATAGGTGGAGTTTGTGTGCCTAGGAGGTGTGTCTGAGGAAAGAGTTGGGGAGGTGATCACTTAAGGTGTCAGGTAGGGTATATGGGCCATGGTAGACGTGGGGAGAGTTGGTGAGTATCCATTCAATGGTGGAGCTGGAAGATAAGTCTTTACTGAAATGAGTGGGGGATGTAAGCAGTTCATGGAAACCATGTAGGTTGATACTAGATTGATGAGAGGTATTAGTAAGTTTGGACCAGTCTATACTGATATCACCAAGAATGAAAGTTTCATAATCTAAGTTGTGGCTAAACCAGGATAGGATATTTTCAAGGCTGGGTATATTATTTCCAGGGGGGATGTAGATGGAGGTGACAGCAAATTTCTTGTGTGGATTAAGATGGCAGTTTAGGATGAGAAGTTTAGCAGGATGGAAGGTGGGGATGGGGATAGTGACAGGAGACAGGTTTAGGTTATCTGAGTAGAGTATGCCTATACCACCACCATTTTTTTGGGATCTATCAGCACGATAGATGCTGTAACCAGGTGGCAGTATTTCACTGTTAGTGATGTGTGACTTGAGCCAAGTTTCAGACAAGGCAAGGCTGTTAGGGTTTGTATGGGCTATCCAAGAATGTAGCTCTGAGATTTTGTTAGTTAGAATTTGAATATTTATAGAATATATGGATAGGTGTTTATGTGCTGAAATCTGTTGTATCTGAGCATGGGTATGGTTAGGGTTATGAGCAGAAGGGGTGGGAGTGGAGGGATAATGAAAGGACTGAGGACCTGGGTTAGGGTGGATGTCACAAGAGAGTAGAAGTTTATTTGTAAGATGTGTGAGTGGAGTATATGATTAGAGGAGGAAGATGATTTTTGGTTTGGGTTTGAGGTTAATCGTTTGGTTGTGAAGGAGAGTAAATCTGTGAAAATTGGAGGAAGAGAAACTAAAGAGAGATGGGGAGATAGTGGAGTAGGAAGTAGTTAATAGGTTAATGTGGGAGGCAGAGGTGGGGGAACCTTTAAGTGGGCTGGGGAGGTAAGACTGATTTGAGTGAAATGAGGTCAAAGCTGAAAGGAATAAGAGCAGTTTAGTGGGAAAGAAAGCAGTTGCATTGTTAGTGGGATGATTGAGAGTTTGTATAGGGAGTGAAATTAAGTAGGGAAGGAAGTGAGGTGGATGGGAATGGAGTACAAGCAGAAAGTGTGTTGTGAGAGGCTGAGCTGACAGGAAGGGGAGAGAATGGAGACTATAAGTGCAATTGATGTAGCGGTGGGTGGGAATTGGGGTAGGGTAGGGAAGCAAAGTGAGCCCAAGCATAAAGAGGGCAAACGGAGCGGGGCTACACCCCTGGAGAAAATACCAGAAACAATCAGGAAATTGGGTAAGCTAGGTAGATGTAAAAATGAGAAGGCAGGGGGGCAGAGGTACAGGGAGAAAAAGAACAGAGTAAGTCAGTAAGTCAGTAGGGATGTATAGCAGAAGATTAGAGTACCAAACCAGGGGCCAAACACTCAAAATAGAGGAGTGCAGTTGTCAGGAGAAGACCAGAGAAATGTGCAGAGGAGGGCACTGTGGTCAGAGTGCTTGAGAGAGCTGGCTAATTCAGGGTGAAGAGTAGTGATGCAGAGAGCAGAGGCAGACAACAGGGAGTTGCCCAGGCTTACAGCCTGGACAAGAGCATCAGTACAGGTATTGAATACAGTAGTTATTACTTCAGGCTACATGTACATACATTATTTTCTTGATACTCTAGAGGTGAATACCCATGCCGGGCAATTGACTGTAGGATGTTCAGGCTAGGTCTGTCACAGGACTTAGATACTGCAGAGACTATTGCTATCAATATGGATTTTGAATCTGTGTAAGCAACACTGTAGATGCTGTGCCATACTTGTGGACGGTGTAGATCAAAAAATGGATATAGAGTGAAGTCTAGTGCAGTAATAGCAGCACGTGAAAAAATGATAGACTGCACAATGACTTACAAGGCAGAAACTTTAATTAAAAGTGTATAAAGCAAAGAAACAAAAACAAAAAAGGTTAGTGCTTTCACCACTCACGGGTCGCTTCATCAGACAGTTTAAATCACTTTACAGACACCTTTAAATACCAGCAGAATCATTATCAGCTGATGTAATTGATGTTTAATTTTTAAAGAGGAACACTCAAAAGTGAGATAACATTTCATAAATCCTAGATGTGGACAATAAAACGACCTAACAAAAGTAATAAATCTAGATAAAAACATTCATAGATAATAATGTTAATGAAAACTGGAAATATCAAAAAAAGATATATATAAAAAGTATAAATATATATGTACATATACATAAAAATAAAACATTATCATTTATGTTTAAGTGGGCGTGCTTTTAGGAATGGTTTTAATGAGGACATATTGTTAAGGCCAGGGGATTTCTCTGCACGTAACAGAAGAATCCATGTTTGTTCTGCAGCTTCAGTCCGATTTTCTAAATCACCTCCTCTAACAGATTTATCAATAATTTGTAGCACCATAAATTTAAAAATGTGTAAGTGATCTGTTTGTAGGACATGGGTTGCCAAAGCATTTGTTTCTTTTTTATTCCTGATGTCTCTATTATGTTCTAAAATTCTATCTTTGAGACATCTATTGGTTTTTCCCACATGGCATTTTTGGCAAAAAGCAAAGTAGACAAGGTTTTCAGTTTTACAACCCGCATAGTGGTGCAGTTTAATGTTGAAATGACAGACAGAGTGTGTATATGTAGCATTCCTATAAATATGTTGACAGGCTGAACATTTTCTGCATGGAAAAGTGCCGGTCCTCATAGATAAGGGTTTAGCAATAGAGGCAGGTTTATTACAAAGATGTTGCTTCAAAGACATATTGTTTCTAAAAGAAAAAGAGGGGGTGGTAACAACTTTATATGCAAAATCTGGAATAGCATATAGAATATTCCAGTTTTTTTTAATAATATTACACTAGCAGTCAATGTCACTAGAATATTGAAAGACAACTCTGAAAGTTTCCCTAGTTCTAGAAGGGGTATCAGATAGTTGTGACTCTTCTATTGTAGTACCATAATATGGTTTGCATCTGCCTAGTTTATGTGTCCAAGCTTCATTGGTTGTCTTATTTATGTCTAGCTCAGAATACCCCCATTCTAGAAATTCAAATTTTAAGTCTGTGAGTGCTTTTCTGGCATCCACATCATCATTATGCAGCCGGATTACTCTATAGATTTATCCTTTTAGCATATTTCTAGGAATATGCTGTGGATGCATACTTTTGTGTAGAAGGGTGTTTTTTCTTATAGGATTTTTGTAAATACTACTGGTAACTTTCTTAAGCTCAGATTTTGTGAGAAATGCATCAAGAAACTCAATTTCACTAAAAGAATATTTGTATGTGAATTTCAAGAAGTCAGTAGCATTATGCATGAAGACAACAAAATTTATTTTTTAATTCCTCTGTATCACCTTTCCACAACATAAAGATGTCATCCACAAAATGCACATACCAAAGGATGTTATCACGGTACTTATTGCCATCTGTTAATATAGAAGTATGTTCCCAGTATGCTAGAACTAAGTTGGTGTAGCTATTGGCGCAAGCTGTGCCCATAGCCACACCAACCTTCTGGAGATATATTTCATTGTCAAAAATGAAGATGTTATTTTCAAGCACAATTTCCAATAATGTGCAGATCAACTTAGTTTTATTATCAGAGTAACAGTTATTCATAGTCAAAAATTCCCTAATCATTTCAACACCTTTATCATTAGGAATACTGGTAAAAAGTGATTTGATGTCTAGTGTAACGAAGAGGTAGTCACTATCAATAGTCAAGAGTCTGGTGTGCAATCTTTCTAGAAATTATTTTGTATCTTTTAAGATGGTGCAGCAAGTTTCTAGTATAATATGTAAGTTGTTTTCTAAGAAAATTGATAGTGGTTCGGTACACCACCCAGTGCAAGCTACAATAGGTCTCATAGGTGGCATATTCTTATTTTTATGAATTTTTGGTAGACCATAAATCATTGGAATTAGTGGACAGGAAACATCAAAGAACTTAAACAGATCTTCGTTAATAAGTTCAGTCATTAATAAATCAAACACTAAAAAGGACACTTTTTCCATGATACTATTTGCAATTGAATTAGAAATATGCTGATATGTATTAACATCTTGTAACAGTGCCATCATTTGTTTATGATATAACTCCTTGTCCAAAACTACTATTCCTCCACCTTTGTCAGCTGGTTTAATGACAATTGATTGCAAGTTTTTTAATTCATTTAAAGCTAAAACATCATCACTAGACATGTTATAAAAATTGCTTCTAGCCACTGCTGTAAACAGTTGTCTAAATTCAAGTTCACATACATTAATAAAAGATTGTACTGCAGAATGAAAACCTGGACTAAATGTGCTAGGTTTCTTATAAACATTTCTAATGTTACCTGCATTACCAGAAAAAAATAGTTTTCAATGTAAGGTTCCTTCCTAATAACCTTAAGTCTTTTAGCATAACTGCATGGTCTGCTCTCTTCACAGGAACGAAGGAGAGCTCTTTATTTAGTAACAGTATCTGTTCTGTGCTTAATTCAATGGAAGAAATGTTGAAATCTAAACCTGTATTTATTGCCGTCTCCTTTTCACTGTTTGTTGATTTTTCTCTGATCTGGGGAATCATTGCAGACTCCCTATCCTCGTCATGCTTCTCAAGCGATTTTTTATGGGTAGGGGATCTCTGAGTAAAAAAACAGCTGAAGACACCATATGTGTTGAAGGAGTAGCGCCCGCTGAGCCATTAAGAGAAAAGGAGTTTTTTCTAGTACCATCCATGTCCCTGATGTAGAAGGTGCTACCTCCTTAGGTATATCGCTATTAGGATTGTCTTTTAAAAGCTGTGAATCGTCAGATAGGGAAGTTGAGGTCGAGAAGCATGACGAGGAAAGGGAGAAAGCAATGATTCCCCAGCTCAGAGAAAAATCAACAAATGGTGAAAAGGAGACAGCAATAAATACAGGTTTAGTTTTAACATTTTTTCTATTGAATTAAGCACAGAACTGATACTGTTACTAAATAAAGGGCTCTCCTTCGTTCCTGCGAAGAGAGCAAACCATGCAGTTATGCTAAATAGAGACATCAGGAATAAAAAAGAAACAAATGCTTTGGCAACCCATGTCCTACAAACAGATCACTTACACGTTTTTAAATTTATGATGTTACAAATTATTGATAAATCTATTAGAGGAGGTGATTTAGAAAATCGGACTGAAGCTGCAGAACAAAGGTGGATTCTCCTATTATGTGCAGAGAAATCCCCTGGCCTTAACAACATGTCCTCATTAAAACCATTCCTGAAAGCATGCCCGCTTAAACATAAATGATAATGTTTTATTTTTATCTATATGTATATATATTTATATATTTATACTTTTTATATATATATTTTTTGCTATATGCAGTTTTTATTAACATTGCTATCTATGAATGTTTTTATCTACATTTATTACTTTTGTTAGGTAATTTTATTGTCTACATCTAGGATTTATGAAATGTTATCTCATTTTTGACTGTTCCTCTCTAAAATTAAACATCAATTACATCAGCTGATAATGATTCTGCTGTTATTTAAAGGTGTCTGTAAAGTGATTCAAAAACTGTCTGATGAAGCGACCTGTGAGTCGTGAAAGTGCTAACCTTTTTGTTTTTGTTTCTTTGCTTTATATACTTTTAATTAAAGTTTCTGCCTTGTAAGTCATTGTGCAGTCTATCATTTTTTCACATACTTGTGGACTGTCCAGAAAACTTCTGTACAGTTGTTGAGCACAGCACAATACCTTTCAGCCTATTAACCTGGACCAAAAGGTGAACAACAGATAGTACTGCATGAAATTACAATTTAAATTTTTTTTTACATTTATGTGCTTGTGCAGTGTGGCATGTTACACAACTATGCTTAACGCTGTTTGCATATACATTACACATTTGCTAGACATCTAAAAATAAAAACTGGACATATTCAATTTTAATTAATGTTTTTTTTTGTTCATGTGCTTGTTTGAGCAGTGTATCCATTACATAGCTATGCTTAGCTGCGCTTACATATACAGTAGACATCTGAAAGACATCTAAAAATAGAAACTGGATGTATTCAATTGTATTTCTGCCATGCTTAGCAACGTTCAAACCCACACAGCGAAACTGTGCTATGCATACACACACCTTGTAGTATATGTGAAGCTATACAAGTTCCCTTCACTATCCCAGTGACTAGATAGGTTGAGTCATGACCTACAGTGTAGCAGGTCTCGGGTTCAAGTCCTGTGCAGTCATACTTTTAACATTTATTTCTGTGAAAATGTGTCAGGTGACTGAAACATAGTTTTAGTTTAAAATTAGAAATAAAATGTTACATTTGGAAAATCTGTGCAATTCTAAGCAGCGCTTAAACATGGCCAACAGTTGATTCCCATTTGCACATTGCTAAGCTTCACTTAAACAAGGTGTGAGTTTGTGCGATGCTAAGCAGTGTGGTGCTTTTTTGAAAGTTACAGCTTGACTTGGCATGGACGGGAATGCAGCCTATTTGAAAGCCAGTAGGTGGGAATTTCACATCATACATTGGAGTCTTAACTTGGCTGTGGATATGCCTGCTGCTGTTGGTAAAGGAGTGCGATTTCATGCTCAGAAGTGGGGAGTGCAGGAATCCAGAGCTTTTGTTGGACTCCTGGTTAAGAACTATGAACCCTGGCTGCTGCAGAGTGATTACCAGGGCTCAGAGTGTAAGTCTGAGGCCTGGGATGAGTTGGCCAGGGAACTTATTAGTGCTACTGCTATCCCCCACATTGGTGAGCAGTGTTGTCACCACTATGATGACCTGAAGTGTAGGAAGAGGAGAACCTGACTTCTACAATTGGCTAAGCTTCTGGTGTCATTCTAAGGGGATCTAGTATCTGTCTTCCTGGGATGACATGATCGACAGGCCACGATGCTTTGCCAGAGATGGCCTGCACCTGTTGCCCTTGGGATTCTGGATACTGGCTAAGGCTCTTGCCACCCCTAAAGTGCCTTTATTAGGTAAGGTTCAAATGACAAATGCACCACCATAACAGGTACAAGCAAGCAAAATCTGAGGGTAATGCTACTCAATGCTAGAAGTCTAAATCTCAAAATGCACTCACTTGAGGCACTCCTTAAAATGGAGAACATAAACATCTGTGCAGTGACAGAGACCTGGTTCAAGGCTCCTGAGAGCACCCCTGCATTACCAGGCTATAATTCATACCACACCTTTTGGCCACCTAACCTGGACCAAAACACTAAAGCCGGAGGCGTGTCCACATTCATTAAGGATATCTACACCTCCAGGCTAGTTGCTCAGCATAATGCATCCAAAATTATCCAAGTGCAACTAACTCTGGGCAAGACTGCAATCCAAATTGTAGCTTACTACAGATCCCCCGCCATGCCCCAGGATTTCTACTCCTCATTTCTTGATACACTGGAAAATATTAGGGTACAACCTAACACCCTAATAATGGGCGGTTTCAACTACCCCACCATTAACTGGGAAAACTACTCATGTACCAACTCTTTTACTCAACGTTTTCTGGAATTCATAAATTCCAATGCCTTGGATCAACTTATCCACACCCCCACCAGAGGCAGCAATATACTGGACCTGGTCATTACCAACATGGGTGACTGGTGTTCCACACCAGAGGGCAAATCCTCGTTGGTCAGATCCAACCACAAGCTAATCACTCTAGACATCCGCATCCCGCCCCCACCCCCCCCCCATTAGGGAAACCACCGTAAAAAAATTCTCGAAAGCCAACTTCACGCTTCTTAAGACAGAAGTGGCAAACTTCACAACACCCATGCAGATGGACAATAGAGGTACGACTGCTGAATCCTACACAAATGGTCTTTATAAGCACTTACATGAGTGCATGGATCGTGCTTTCCCTAACAGAACCAAGATGCTATCCTCCAAAAAAAGGAAGCCAATCTGGTGGTCCCCTGCCATAAACAAACTCTACAACAGAAGAAAGAAACTGCTGCAAAAAGAGAGTAAAATCCCATGATTGGAAAAACTCACTGGTCAGCCTCATAAAATCCTCCAAAGATAGTTATGAAAACAAAATTGCCACTGTTTCTAAAGACAACCACAAAGCATTCTATAGCTATGTCAAGAATCGCAATGGCAACACTCCAATCTGCTCTGAGTTGCAGCACAATGGCATTAAATATACAGAACCAACTGATATTGCCAACATCCTGGCAGATAGGTTCAGTGCTAATTTTACCCCCCTCTAACCCCCTAAAGGGCCCATCTCTATACTGGAAGAATGCAAATTTCCTGTAATTATGGCTGCACAGGTAAAAGACACAGCCTCCAAAGCCAAGAACACAGCATCCATGGGACCTGACAATATCCCAGGCTGCGTTCTATATGAACTACAAAATGAACTGGCACCCCAACTAAGTACCATGTTCAATCATAGCCTCACCTCAGGCTTTGTGCCCATTGAATGGCACACAGCAATGGTTATCCCACTCCACAAAGGGGGATCCACCACAGACCCTGGAAACTACTGCCCCATTAGCCTGACAAGCCTGGTCTGCAAGGCCATGGAATGTATCATCATGGAACTTATAAACAAAGACATTGATAATCTCCAAACTCTGGACCCCACCCAGTTTGGGTTTGTAAAAGGCAGATCATGTCTCCTAAATCTGATAGACTTCTTTGAAGCAGTCATCAAAGCTGTAGATGAGGGTAAGGTGGTTCACATAGTCTAGATCTCACCAAAGCTTTCAACACCACCCCCTTCTCTGGAATTATAGATAAACTCACTAAACTAGGTATAAATCCCTATGTCACAAGATGGATTGCCAACTGGCTCATGGACAGAACCCACACTGTGAAATTAGCAGACTCCAAATCCGACTTCAGACCAGTGACAAGTGGAGAACCACAGGGTTCAGTCCTGGGTCCTCTCCTGTTTGGTATCTACTTCTCTGAAGTACAGCCTAACACAGAATGTTTTTGGCTAATGAAGTTTGCAGAGGACTGCAAACTAGGAGCCATAATCAAAACTTCTAATGATGTGGACATCTTACAAAAGGGCCTCACTGAGACAGATGCTTGGTGTCAAAGCCATGGCCTCAAGCTCAATGCCAAAAAGTGCATTGTCATCCCTTTTAATAAAAACTCTGTACCCATGAACTACCACATAGGCGGTAGTCTACTTAACACCGAAAGTGTGATAAGAGACCTTGGGACACAGGTGGACATTAGTCTCAACTTTGATAATCACATCACCACAGTAGTCAGGAAATCCTTCTATGTGGCACACTTCATTACAAAAGGTTTCTCATCCAGGAAAAAAGAGGTAATTGTTCCCCTCTACTCATCACTCATTAGACCCATTATAGAGTACATTGCCCCTTTTGGTATGTACCTCACAAGACATCTACAACAACTGGAAAGGCTGCAGAAATACCTCACAAAGAGGATTGCTGGCCTCAAACAGATGCCCTATGCAGACTGTCTCAAAAAACTCCAGCTTTACTCTGTAGCATATTGCCTACTCAGAGGTGATCTTTGCCTAACATACAAAGCTATGTCAAACCCAGAGCTGTTGGACATGCTCCACTTAAAGAAATCCCAATCCTTCCGAGCTACACACTCTGGGGACCTAAACCTTGTCACCATAATAAATAGAACATGCTGGAGGGATAGATTCCTGTCCCACAGACTTCCCATACTCTGGAAGAAACTATCTGTCTATAGCAAACAAAGCTCCTCATTAGTACTCTTCAAGAAAAATCTTGGTAATTGGATGGGAAATACGAAATTCACCTCAGGGATCACTTCTGTGACTCTGCTCAACAGGGGTACAGGAAAATAATTTTCTTGGGTGGCAAAAGCCAGGTTATCTTTTTAACTAGGCTTATATAGGCCCTAGGGCCAGTAGCCTAGTACCTACCTATGAACCTGGGTCCAAGAGACTAATGGTGGGCAAACCCCACAGATATGTAAGTATGTTTGCCAGTCATTTAGAAATATAAAAACTGAATCTGTGCAAAACTGGTATGCATAATGGTTTGCTTCTCTTCCCAGAGCAGCAGAAGAGTGGGCTCACAATGTCCAGTCCCTTGTAGAGTGCCTGGCCACGATGAGACAATTGTGTGTTAAGTAGAAAAACATCAGAGTAATAACTTAATGCATACTGTAATTATACAATAAATAAATTACAGAGTTTGTAGTCTTAACAGTCAGGTATGACATACCTGAGACATCTTACATCTTTATTAATGTGTGACTGCCCACCTGAAATGGTAAAGCAAGTAAGCATGCAGTAATGTGTAATATAGCTTCTAAACATCAGTTAATGTTGGGGTCTACATAGATTAAGGGTCACTGTTCTGGTCTGGTCATTGTCTGAAATATGCTGTAGGTTTTACTCAATAAATGAATAGGGTATACGGGTTACTTAACAGACGTCTAATACAGCTATCCATGGTCTACATGCCAGAGTTGAAGCAACATTAATCAATACATTTTAAAGGGTGATGATGCTTTGATAAGTAATGTTTTCAAATAAAGTGTTCACTATTCCTGTATTCACTGCATGCGTATTCTAATCTGAAACCAGTCAAATGTGACATGTAACTGAATAAAGAATGCAGCAAACAATGTCAGTAATAAATATAATCCAATATCCAGAGTAAGGTTCAAGCCTGTGTTCTGCTTTTGTTGTCTGAAATAATGGTGTATATTCCACTCAGTCAATGAATATGGTATATGGGTAGGTTAACTGAAGTCCTACACGACTATCCATGTGTCTAAATGCCAGATTTTAAGAAACATTATCAGTAAAGTTTAAAATTAGATTGTGCTTTGATAAGTTTGTTTGTCTTTTCAGCTTTTCCCGGTTAGGGGTCACCACAGAGGAACTCCGGTCCACTAATGATTGGCAGTCGATTTTTATGGTGCCGAGTTGCCAGCCCAATGCCCAACCTTCAGCGAAGGCACTCCTATTCATGCATGTCTTTTGGAGACCACTCGATAGCGGGGAGGACATGCAGACTCCACACAGAAGGCACTTCAGCTGAAAATCGAACAGGAGAACCTGTTGCTGTGAGGCAACAATGATACCGCTGTACCACCGTGATTGTGCTTTGATAAGTAATCTTTTCAAATAAGTGTTCATTATTCCTGTATTCACTGCATGGGTGTTCTAATCTAACACCAGTCAGCTGTTGCATATTAACTAATAAATAATGCAGCAGCAGTAAATTTCAGAAATTAAATGTAGTGTAATACCCACATTAAGTGTCAAGGTACAGTTCTGAAAATTTTTCCTAAAATATGCTGTAGACAGCACCTAGCAAATGAATGGGGTGTACGGTTAGGTTAACAGACATCCTACACAGCCATGTGTGTGTGTAACTGCCAAATTTCGTGTGACATTAAGCATTACAATATAAAAGGAGATGATGCATTAATAACTATTGTTTTCAAATAAAGTGCTCATTATTCATGTAGTTACTGCATTTTGTTTCCGGTCTGATAACACACACAGCTATGCATGTATTTATAATGTACCATTTCACACAAAATGGTGCAATAAAAGTCTTAAAGGAGATGGTATTTTTAGAATTCATTATATTCAAATAAAGTGCACATTACTCTTGTAGTCACTGCTTGTGGGTTCTAATCCCATGGCACCCAACGTAGAAATGACCAGCTGTCTACTGTAATTAGTATACACGAACATACCTCTCAACTGATTTTTTGCAGAATGTAATCACTACTGCCCCGTATGTCTGGTCCTTGATTAACAGATACATGATATTACTTGGAATGCAATTTATTGGCAAATCTGTTATCAGAACACCTTGATACTAACGTATGAGCACACTATGTAAAAATGTTTCCTGTACCACCTTTTGGTAGGGCTTGGCTCATAATGTCCCCTGTTAACAGGTTGAGTGCTATGTTTGTGCAAAACCATCTGTATGATATTTGCACATATTTGTACAAGTATGTACTGTAGTAGTAGACTGTGCAGTAATATTACCTGCAAAGTTACTATTTTTTCTCTCTCACCCCTCACCTCTTCTTTAATTTTTTATTTATATTTATTATTATAATTTGATATTAATATATTATTTGTAACTACCTCTTATGTTAGCTTTATGTTTAATTTCATATTGCTCTGCTGTTAATATACTTTCATTTATGTTATTTACTGTTGTGTTCCTCATTATATTCCTTTATCTTTTTTTTTGATTAATCATTATTATCTTCTATTATGTTAATACTAACATTTGTTTGGTTATGTTTATTTTTATCTTATATTTAATTTACTACAGCATGACAAGGTAGGCCAATTCCAGACAATCCACCTACTTTGGCACATCTGGGCCACAGCCTGGTGGCGCCCCTTCTGCTGCCCCCTGCACTACCTGGGACGTTGGATAGTTCTGCTTCACAAGCTGGGGTTGGTCCCCCCTCTGGAAGTGGAAGTGGAGGGGTTCTGCTCCACAAGCTGGTGTTGGTCCCCCCTCTGGGAGTGGAAGTGGAGGGAGTGATTATATCACCTGTGAGGAACTGCCAGGCATGGTGTACAAACTCTCTGTGCAAGCCTATGCCAGATGGAGAGTACGCTGTCCATCCTAGTGGGGCATCAACTGCTGCCCCCACAGGAGCAGTGAGGGTAAAGTGCTGACAGTCCCATGGGTGAGGACTTGAGTCACACTGCTACCATGTCTGATGTCCATGGGACTGGGATTCCACAACCCCTTCCCCAACCAAGGTGTTCACCCCCTCTTGTGTCACCATCCCTGTCTGCTGTCTTCTCTGTATTGTCTGTCTGCAAAAGCTTCCTCACCTTCCCAACTTACCTCCCCCACATGTACCTATGTCTCTTCCCCATCATTCCACTCTCACCTTAAAAAAAAGGGCACGTGTCCCAAAAAATATTGTCCTATACATAGCTCTCCATTTTGCACACGTGTCCACTGGACACACTTAATTTGCTCCAATTGGCTTGACAATGCACCTATGTTGTCCTCACCCCTCTGTCTGGGGGTGACAGTCCAAATTCAGCTAAAAAATCTGTTAAAATGCGCAGTTGTTGCTGTACAAGAAGTGGATAGCTATGGTTCTTTCCTAAACCCTTCCTGCACATAACTATCTGCCTTTTACTATGTTTTCCCCCTGCTTGCACCCCATTTCACCAATGTCCTATCTCCCCACTTTTAATTTATTTAAAGATTTTTTGCGCAATGCACAGTGTCGCTAAGCTCAGCTAAATGGTGCTATATTGATATATGTGTGTGAAATGATAACAATCACATTCAAAATGTACACTTGCACCCTATTTCAAACCCAGGACCATTGCACATGTAGACCACTGCATCGGCCCACGCAAATTTGCTTAAAGAGTAATGAAAAAAATGGCAGTGTAACTTGGAGTCTCGTACAGGAATACATCCCCAGAAAGCCAGACACAGAATAATGGATGTAAGTGAGGTCTCTAACAGCAGGTAAATGTGCACTTCTATCTGCAACATTTAAATAAACACCTGCTAAAACATTAATGTCAAAATAGGTGTTTAACTGGGACTCTTGTGGAGAAATACATCCTTATAAAGCCATACACATAATAATGCATGTAAATTAGGTATGTAACAGCCTCTAAGTATGCAATTATATGTTGGAAAATACACCTGCTATAAAGTACGGTTTTGTACCTACCATAAATGTAGATGTTTGAGTGTATACCCTGCTGCAGTCATCACACTTGGGTTATCCTGCCGTCAGGCGGTCCCGCAGTCGGCCCGAATTCCAAAGTCTTGGTCCGGCGTCGGTTGCTGTCGCTTCTTCCCTGATGTCAGAGTGCCAGGGGTATATTAGAGGCATCTGACACCATTTTCTTTAGTTTTTCTTGCCCCAGATGTCAGGTGCCCCTAATAGGTAGGCAAAAAAAAAAAAAAAAAAATATATATATATATATATATATATATATATATATATATATATATATATACATAAAGCTATATGGAAACAATAAAACAAAACCCTTAGGCACAAGCAAATACACCACAGAGGTAGTATAGAATAGAGTGGTAGAGATAAGTTCAGCTAGTTCAGAGGGGATGGAGGGAGGGTTACCTGGACTGCAGTAGGGTATACACTCGAACATCTACATTTATGGTAGGTACAAAACTGTACTATGTTCATCGTGTTATCCTGCTACAGTCATCACACTTGGGTAGAATCCCAAAGCTAAGGATGGGAGGTGGAGTCAAACAGGGTTAGAGGAGGCTAGATGGCCCTGCAAAACTGCAGTGACGAAGCCAGCTCTAGTCTTAGAGTAAAGTGGTAAGTGGTAATGTTTGGTGAAGGTGTGTACTGAACTCCAAGTTGCAGCTTCCAGAATATCCTTGGTTGGCACCCCCCTGAAGAAGGCTGTAGATGTAGCTGCTGCCCTGGTAGAGTGGTGCCTTATGGTAGCAGGAACTGGTTTTCCATGGTGGGTGTAGCAAAAATGTATGCAATGTCCTGTCCATTTGGAAATGGTTTGTTTTGAGATAGCCTTTCCTTGTGATGCTGTAGCACAGGATACAAAAAGCTGGTCAGATTTTCTGAAAACCTTAGTTTTATCTAAGTAGTAACGTAGCTGCCTGTGAATGTCCAAGAAATGCAGGAGTCTTTCTCCTTTGTTCTGTGGATTTGGAAAGAAGGTGGGTAAATGGATGGTTTGATTTAGAGCCACACTGGATACCACCTTAGGCATAAAGGGGGGGTTAGTTCGTAGAGAAACTCTGTCTTGATGAAAAATGAGGAAAGGCTCTACTGCCATTAGTGCCTGAAGCTCTGAAACTCTTCTAGCTGAAGTGATTGCTAGCAGCAGGGCAGTCTTCCATGATATAAACTTTAAGTCAGCTGAGAAAGCTGGCTCAAAAGGAGGTAGTGTGAGTTTTTCCAGAACAAAGTTGAGGTCCCAAGTAGGTGTTGGTGCTCTCCTGGGAGGCCTAATTTTCTTGGACCCTCTGAGAAACTGCCTTAAGAGTGGATGTGAAAATAAGGGAGGATCCGTGTTGCAGTGAGCAGAAATGGCTGAGGCGTGGATTTTAATAGATGATAAAGAAAGCCCTTTGTGTAACATCTCAGTTAGATATTGCAGAATCTGAGGTATGCCAGGCTGAAGGGTATTTTGGCCTTTAGCTTGGTTCCAGGCGCAAAACCTTTTCCATTTGTCTGAGTAGGCTTTCCTGATGCTGGGCCTCCTGGCCTCCAGAATAACTTCCATAACAGCTTGTGAGAGAGGAGCTGGCTGGTTGCTTAGGTGATTTGCCATGCAGCCAAGTTTAAGGTTTTGAGCTGGCTGTGTAGAATTTGATTGTCTTGCTGTGTGAGCAGGTGGGTAATTTGTGAGAGAATCTATGGTGGGCCCTAGGCCATATTCCTTAATAGTGGGTACCAGTGCTGGCGTGGCCAGTCTGGGGCAATGAGTAACATTCGTGGTCTCTCCATCCTGACTTTCAGTAGCACCTTTGTGAGAAGGGGTAGTGAAGGAAAGGCATATACTGTTAGCATTTTCCAACTGAATGAGAGTGCGTCCACTTTCCAAGCTTGATGGTGAAAAGTCCTTGTGCAAAACTTTGTTAGCTGATAGTTTTGAGGGCTGGCAAACAGGTCTATGTCTGTGAGCCCCCATTTTTGAGTTATCATTGCGAATACTTGTGGATCCAGTTCCCACTCGTGGGGATCCATGATGTTTCTGCTGAGGTCGTCTGCCAATGTGTTCTTTTTTCCTGGCAGGAATTGAGCTTGTAATTGAACTTGGTAAGCCAATGCTGTGTTCCACAAGGTCATTGCTTGCCTGCATAGAGGGTAGGAGTGTGTACCCCCTTATTTGTTTGTGTACCACATTACTGTGGTGTTGTCTGTCCTTATGATAAGCTGTCCTGGATGCAAGAGGTCCTTGAAGGCTGTCAGAGCATTTTGTACAGCTAGCATTTCTTTTTGATTGATGTGCACATTCCTTTGATCTGCTGTCCATAAGCCTTGAACGCACCGTCCTGCCATGTGTGCCACCCCCCCCCAGGCATAGTCCGATGCATCTGTTGTCATAGTTTGCCTGGCTGGGGGTAAGGTGAAAGGCTGACCCTTGTTGAGGTGACAAGCCTGTGACCACCATAGAAACTCCTGTTGAAGGCAGGGAATGAGATTTATCATTGTTTCCAAGCTGTGGCTGTGTTGAGTCCATACGCTTTTTAGGTACCATTGTAATTTCCTCATATGCAGTTTTGCAAATGGTATTAGTAGTATGCAAGATGCCATGAAGCCCAAGGCCTGCAGAATTTTTCTTGCAGGGAGTTGGGTCTTTGTTGCCATTGTTCTGAAGTATTGAGTTAATTGTAGTTGTTTGTCTGGTGTCAGATAAGCCATCTGGGCCATTGTATTCAAGCTGGCACCCAGAAATGTCATATTTTGTGAGGGCATTAGTTTTGATTTCTTTTCGTTTACTGTGTACCCTAGGCAACTTAGAAGATGTCATACAAAAGCCAGGTGTTGTAAGAGAATGTCCTTGCTTTCTGCTTGGATGAGACAGTCGTCCAGGTATAGATATATTTGAATTCCTCTCTGTCTGCAGTATGCAATTACTGGTGCCAGGCATTTTGTGAAGACCCTGGGTGCAGTAGATAAGCCAAAGGGCAGTGCAGAGATATGGTAATGGGTTGAACCTGCAATGAAACGGAGGTATCTTCTGCAATTTTGTCTGATAGGGACATGCAGGTATGCCTCCTTGAGGTCCAACATTACTAGCCAAGTTTTCTTGCCCAACGTGGGAAGAAGCTGCTGTAGTGTTAGCATCTTGAATTTGGGTACTTGCAAGAAGGTGTTTAAAATTGAAAGGTCCAGAATGGGTCTCCAAGCATTGTCCTTTCTGGGGACTAGAAAGAGCCTTGAGTAAAATCCTTGGCCTTGCTCCTGTGTAGGTACCAGTTGAATGGCTCTCATGTCCATGAGAGCTATAATTTGTTTTTGCGCCTCTGCCCATTGATTTTGTGGCAGGTTTGGCATTCCTTTTATCCTTGGCAAGGTGTGGAAATGGAATCTGTATCCGTGTGAGATAATGTCTAGGACCCATTTGTCCTTTGTGACGATGCACCAGTTGTCTGCAAAAAGTGCTAATTTTCCTCCCAAGGGAGCTGCCAAGAGGGTTTCGCTTGGCAGTTTGAGGTTTAAGTCATTGTGTCTGCCTTCTAGTGGTTTGGGACATGTCTTCTCCTCCCTTCTGTGTTGTAGTGCCACATTGGCGAGGTTTGTAAGGGATTTGTGCTTGTCCTCTTCCCCTTGGGCGCCTGTATTTACCCCTCTGTGGTCTGTCAGAAGTTGGAAAGGACCAATTTTTTGTTGGCCAATTTCTGCTGAAGCGTGGGGGCTGTACCTGTAAGAAATCTTTGACCATCTGCATAGATTTTGCCTTCTCCTCCATTTTCTTTAAAACCTCCTCTGCTTTAACCCCAAATAAAACATCCTGCTGTAAGGGTGCATCCAGTAACTTTGCTTTAACATGATCAGGCAGAGATTGTTCCTTTAACCAAGCATGCCTACATATAACAGACCCAGTAACAGCTGCTCTAGAGGAATTTTCCAAAGCATCAAAACCACATTGTAAAGTATGCTTGCCCACCTGTTCAGCTGCATGCAACAGATCTTGCATTTCCTTGAATTCAGACTGTTGAGGGTGCGTGCCCATCTTTTGTTTTATTTGAGACATTAGGAATTGCTGGTATTTAAGCATGTGAAATTGACAATATAGTGCTCTCTTAGCTAGAGTAGTTGAAGTGTAAACCTTCTTCCCCTACCTATCTAGTGCTCTGGAGTCCCTTTCTGAGGGTACAGGATTTTTAGCCATAGAAGCCTTAGCCCCGTTGGGACCTTGGGAGATTGTCTCTGGATCAGCAGCAGGGCTTTTGTAAAGGAATTTGTGAGAGTCAGGCACTCTATAGTATCTATCTGGTTTGGCTGGAGCAGGAGGCAGAGAATCTGGATTTAGACTAGATTCTAAGAAGATATCATCCACTATGTCCAAAACTGGGGGGAATAGCAAGTGGTCTGTGCTGGGGGAGTAAAAGAAACTCTTGGAGCCTTTTCTTTGAGTCAGAGTCGTCCTGACCTTCCCAGTGGAAATGTTCCCTCATAGTGTGTTAGGTTTCCCAAAAGGAGTAATCTTCAGGGGGAGAAGCTGAGGGAATGGAGTCTTCAGCATCAGAATCTTCATAAGGGGGGAAGGAGTAAGCCTGTTCCTCAGAGGAGCCTGAGGAAACAGACACCTGATCAGAGGAGGCATAATCTTCCTCTTGTCTAGGCCTTTTGTCGGGGGGGGGGGTTGGGAACCCCTGATCAAAGAAATCAAATCTTCAGCCATTTTAAGCATCTGTTTCTTAGGCATAGGGCCTTGACCTGGAGACTGAAGTGTAGGCTTTTTGGGTTTTAGAGGAGTCTTAAGCTTAGCATAAGATTTTATGGTGAGGGTAGTTGGTCTGAAGACACCTTCAGAAACCGAAGGTGTTTCTGCAGCACCGGCTTCCCCTACTGCAATGTCGTCGGTACGGCCTAAGGAAAATGGCTGCATTGGCCTAGAACTGTCTGCTGGGGGATCCGATGCGGTCTGGGGATCCAATTCAGTGGTAGCCAGGGGCTGCGTAGGCACCTCACTGAAAACTGGAGAACTGGCATCAGGGCCAGCCGAGGCCTCGGACTCTGGCTTGGATCTAGGCTGCCTGTCCTTATCCTTGCATTTTTTATGCACGCCTGTAGTCGGTTGCTCTGACAGCATAGTGTAATTAAATTTTGTACCGAAGTAGTGTCGTGCGAAATCAAAATGACGCTTTATAGTTCGCTTATTGAACCTAGCACAAAACCAACAACCAGTGACGTCGTTGTCTGGGCCTAGGCAAGGTATACAAAAAGAATGAAAGTCCTTATGAGGTATTTGCTTCCCACAAGAAATGCAATTGTTAACTTTTTCTGACATCGGACTGAGGCAAGAAAAGGTTCCCCAATGGGGTACTTAGCTTTGAAGACTTCGGACTGAAACTCGATTAGAAAATCTCAGGTGTCGGCGACCGGCACTTGCGAACTGCTTCTGGCACCGCGCGGCAAGAAAGACTGAAGAAAATGGTGTCGAATGCCTCTGATATATCCCTGGCACACTGACGTCAGGGAAGAAGTGACAGCAACCGATGCTGGACCAAGACTTTGGAATTCAGGCCGACTGCGGGACCGCCTGACGGCAGGATAACCCAAGTGTGATGACTGCAGCAGGGTAACACGATGAACATCAGTGATTCAATAGCTTAGTCTGTTAAATGCTTTCAAAACAATTTTTGGTGCACATGGTCCTGGACTCAAATCCAGTGGTGTGTAGCATTTAAAATACATATGTGTGAAATCACCATTGTGAATTCTGGAATGAATGACTGTGCCATCAACTATTTATCCACCCAATGCATTTCAGATGAAATGTCTGCTGTTCAATGATGGAAGTCAAACACCTGCAGATAGGAACACAGTTGACATATCCCTATTGCAACAATAGAAAGCACATCGAGTGTCAGGTCATGCATTACTATGCATTCACAGAGGATTTTAAATTATGTAATACAAAGGAGGCCTAGTAATATCAGACTGCAGCACACAATCATTTGCTACTGATATTACAGATAAGCACAGCTGCATGACTAACATATACATATACATATGGAGGTCATGCTAGCAACAATGATTGCCAGCACACATGTTCCAGACAACCACCATAATGTAAAACATGGCTTGGCAGTTGTTCAAATGGTTGACATAATGGTAAATGTACCCCCTAAATTGTTCAAGGACACAACAGACATGTTGCCTTTCACTCTGTTAATGATACCTTTGGCTAACATACTTACCTTAAACACATATATCAATATACCTGTGGGATGGGTTCCCCCAATCAGGCTCTGGATGTACACCAGAGGTGCCAGTGGTCACACCTTTACTCATAAGTGTTGTTGTCCTCCACATTCTGTAGCCTCTCTCACTATGCTTATCAGCTACAGCCTGTAGCACACACATGTATGTAATAAGTATGTACTACAAACATCCTCTCTGTGCTGACGTAGTATTTCTACACAGCATTTCCACCCCATCATATGAGAAAGGGGATGGATCCTATATTGAGGCCTTATATCTTCTTCAAAAGTTAAGTGGGATTGTCAGATTATACTGCAAATCAGCTGGGTATGCTGCAGTTAATTTTACTCAACCACAGAGTGGTTCAGTGACCATCACCTGCTAATGAGAACCATCGTAAAAAGGCAAACTCTTAGCCAAGGAAACTATTGTGTATGAGAGTTACTTTCTATGTTGAACACGTTGTCACAACACGTATATATCTGTATCTTTCAAAAGAGGAGTATTGTACTCCATTAGGTGCATAACCATTTTCCCAACACGATGCATATGTTTTAATATAATTGTGGGAATGGGAATGGCATCAGTATCCCTTTCTTAGAACTGCACAAATGACATGCCTTTGATCTGCAGCAGTGTAACACCTACAGAGGATGTAGACTACAGCAAGGGTTTAATGCTATTTGTTAACTAGGGACACAGGTCTCTTGGATACTGCCTTTGCTGACAGTTGTAATACTACACAGCTATGTTTTGGCATTGAACTATAGATGCATGTTATTGGGGGGGGGGGGGCTTTCCTTCTATGGGCCACACTACAAGTTGACACTTGTGTTGGATGTGTGATCATATGTGAGTATCTGTCATGGCATAAGCAGTTGCAGGTCACTATTACCACTATCCTACTTGCCTCCACACCCTTTGCATGATTGCCACACTGTTGTATACGAGATGTGTAATCAAGCGGGGAATAAGGATTACCTTCTTTAATTGTTGTATCTGTACATACTGTCCACCCACTTATGTGAGGATGACATGTGTTCTCATTATTTTGTATTCCAGGTGATAACATGCATGCCAGACATTGCCCACCTTTCACTGAGGTGGAAAATTACCTCATAATTGAGTAATTACGGCAACACTACCAAGTCCTGCTATCCAGATGGAGGGCAAACAGGCAGGAATGACAAGCCTTGTGGGATGAACTGATCCATAACATAAATGCTGTGGGACATCAGAATGGCATATATGAGCAGGTGCGACTCTGTGCCACAGACATGATTCAGTTGGCATGAAAAAGGGCAGGGATCATCAGGTCACTGGTGGTGGGCCTGCAGTGGAACAACCTTTGATAGCCACTGAGGAATTCCTGGTGAACCTTGCAACTCAGGACAGCTCCCAGGCTTCCATCACACTATATGTTGTGGATGTGGAGGCCACCATTTCAACCCAAGAGGAGCGTCCAGGTATATTTGGTTGAATCAGCATCAGAATACTGTAGCATTTAGCATGTCAGGCTGCACATAGTTTTACGTGCATTTCAGGTGTTTTATGGGGAGGGGGAAACTAGGTTACCTGCAGTTTTAAGCTCATGCAGAGATTGTGACCCACATACTTGTTATCATAGCAGCTATTGTAAGTAGGGGATATTTGGACATACTACCAGTGTTATATTGTAACATGTGGTGCTGTTTAAATTATCTCTCCCTCAACTACTTTTCAGGGCTGTCAGAAATAGGAAGAGGCCATGCCCCTGCCGCTGGTAAGCACAAAGCATTTTTGTCACAGATGTAGATTGACTTTAAGTTATTAGCTAAAGTGTCATCCCAAGCCTGCAGGCTGGATACATGTAGTGTCTGCATGATTGAAAAATGTGGAGATATGTTCTGACTGTATACACTGTGGTCATACATAGGCATTGTAGGTGTGACCACAGTGATTGATTTCACAGTACTGACAGGAATTTTCAGATGGCCATACCTGTATACAGTGCAGAATTCTGCAGAATGTCAGCAGTGTACATAATTTATGTACTGCTCATGATAGTCCACTTTAAAGAGTTGTTATTCTGAAATATCTGCAACTTTGGGTTAGATATTAATGACCTCAGGTCCTACTATCTCAGATTGTGGGTTGCACAAGTCTGTAATAGTGACAGCAGTGTATACAGCTTAATATGTATTGAAACATAGTAGTGCAGAGCACAGTAGTGCAGGTATTAATGTGATACTTTCCCCTTTATATCACAGGTGACCTGGGAGGTGGGTTGTTATCCCCTTTACAACCTGAAGTCAGTGTCTCTTCAGACTGTGATGATGTTGATGGCCAAAGTGAGGCACAGCTGAGGGTTGCAAGGGCTGAATCTGTCACAGAGGTTTACATTCCTCATCTGCCCTCATTATCACTGTACACAGTCAACATGCCTATGCATACCTAGTCCCCTGAGGCCACAGATATTGGAAAGTCAGAGGGTGGGGACATTGAACAAGGAAGTGTGGCTACTGTGGCTGCAGCGAGTGTTGACACTGGCCATAGCCAAACAGTTGGAGAGGTTCCACACAGATGGATTGATAGGGGTGTTCGTAGGAGGCCTGCTGTCCCTCCACCACCTGTTGCAGGTGTGTCATCACTTGTCACTTGGGAGTATGTTTAGGGCCATCAGGCAGGCACAGTCATGTTCCAAAAGGAACTCCAGACAAATGCTCAGGGTTATGGATGCAGCACAGTCTGACATCTGTGACTGCCTCTAATGTCTTACTGATGCACTGGATCGGTTGACTGATGCAGTAGAAAGACACTGGTCTGAGAGAGATCGCACTCTATCTGGCTTGGAACGCACATTGTCTGGGATGGAATGTCTGGTTGAAGTTGAGCATTGGACTCATGGATGTAGGTCAGCAACTACATCTGCTGAGAATCAATGTGGCCATGCACAATCACACTCCTGTAGTGACAGTACATCCAGAGCTCCAGAAAGGAGTGTGCTGTCTACAACTAGATGTGGCAGGCCATGGGCTTATGGTCCTTGGGTGGTCCAGTGGAAGACATGGTCCCAGCAGACAGCAGTCATCCTCAGGTAGTAGCCCAATATCTGACCTTGGGCATGGAGGTGCCAGTGCAACTCCTAGCAGAGCCAGTTCTCATGTTCAGAGGTGGAGATGATGAACTGTCATCTCTATCATGCATGACTCAAATCTGCCCAAAATACATTCACATAGGGCTACCACTGAGCTTGGCTGTGTTCACACAGACACTTACACACCACTGTCAAGTCACCTACAGACACACATGCCACATTTACATGGTCTGTCTTGCCTGCTCCCCTTTCTACCTCACACATATGTTTGCCAACCTAGTGGGTCTACCTAGGCCTCCTCCACTCCACACAACACCCTGTGCAAGTGATGATAGTGCCACATCCCTGTCATCATTGTCATCGATGCAGGGAAATGAAGCTATGTATCTGATGCACTGGGTGGGTGACTATCTACATCAATTTATTTCATCCATTGTTGCTTTTGACATGCTACTTGTATTGGTCAGTCACACAGTTTGAATGCTGCCATTTATAATGTGTAAACCACATTATGTTGTGTACATTACAGTGGATACTGTTGTAATGGCTGTGTAGTCAGACAATGAAAGGTGTCTCATGGCATTGTTTATGTTTCATGTTCAGGATTGTGCAGGACAACACCTGTGGGTTCACATCTACAATAAACCCATCAATGTCAGAGCACAGGATGGAATGACAGCACAGAAGAAAAATTTCATCAGAAAAGTAAAACAGTATAGATGCATAGCTCCATGGGTTCATATGTGTATAATAGGTTAACAAAAACAAGGGTGCCTTTTATCCTGGCCATGCATACATAAACTTTGACAAGGTCTGATACCCTTGATAAGTGTAAGCAGGGTTTTGGAAGCTGACACATAGACAAGCTGGGACGTGCAAGGTGAACCATCCACAGTTTCCTTGTGTCCATTAGAGACATTTGTCCTAAGGCAGTTATATTTGTCGTGTTCTCCACCCTGTCATGTAACTTGCACGTGATTTGCGTTAGGGCAAAACTGTGCTTCACATGCATTGGGACCCTGTTACATATTGAGTGTGGTGTCTATATCTATCTATCTATATATATATATAGATTTGTATATGTCTGATATATAGATCTATGGGGAGAGACAGAGATGTATGTGTGCATGCATACATGTATATATATATCTATATATATCTATATATATATATATATATATAT
>NC_056746.1:430502426-430504926 GCF_019279795.1 Protopterus annectens
ACCAATAATCTATTTAATCCTTTTCCCATAGCACAACAACGTGTAGGGAGGTCTCGATCACAGAGCAGAGGCCGGTACAAGAGAAAGGGGTCAGACAGCGAGCAACGAGGCCCCACTTTGAAGAAAATGTGGGAGAGGGTTGGGAATCGCTGATTGTAAATATCTCTACTCGAGAGTTGACTATCTATGAGCAACAAGTGTTAAACATGGGCCTGAGCTTCATTCCTACGTCATACAGTGACCTAGTAGAATCCATATTGGATGTTCGAATGTTTGTTAGGAATGTGCAATTGAAGTTAGAATTTGGTAGTTATGGGGAGGATCGATCTAACTCAGTGTTTCGGTGTAATAGTACTTACACACCTCATTTGCATCCACTCTTAGAAACCTTCTCACAATTAGTAGAGAAGGGCATATATGCCCACTCTGATTTGAATAAAGATGTTTATAAGAGGAGAACAGGTAATTTGAACTTTAATCAAAGGAAGGCATTAACATCATTGAGGTCTGATCCTACTATCATGATCAGGCCGGCAGACAAAGGAGGCCCTGTAGTTGTGATGGATCTAGATTGGTATAGAGCTAGCATGGTGAGTCTATTATGTGAAGATAAGTTTTATGAAAAAATTACGATGACTCAGGTCACAGAGATGGTCTTTCAAGTTTATGGAATGTTGGATGACCTATTAATGTCTGAAGACATCACTTTTGAGTTGTATTCTTACTTGAAAGTTAGTAATCCACGAATACCAATTATTCAAGGTCTTCCTAAAGTTCATAAGTCCTTGTCAACACCACCAATGAGGCCAATCGTGGCTGCCCAAGGTTGGTTAACAGAACCCATGTCTATTTTTGTAGAATATTATACTAGACCCCTTGTCGATGCAACTACACACATTTTAAAGGACAGTAAACAGTTTTTGATCGAATTATATGAATATACAAAGACGTTAGATGATCACGCTGAGTATGTTCTGGTTAACCTAGATGTGGTTAGTCTTTTCACTACCATACCCAATGATCTAGGGGTAACATGGTTCCAACAATTTTTACGATCTGGATCTGGACTAACTGCTAAAATGGTTGAGTTGATCTCTTTGTTTATGGAAACGATTTTACATAACAATGTATTCATTTTTGGGGACTCAGTATTCTCTCAGAAGGATGGCGTGGCAATGGGAACACCCTGTGCCAATAGCTACGCTAATGTAGTGATGGCACAGTGGGAAGACTCATTTTTGTTTAAATCTAGGTTTTTTAGAGAGGGTGTTGGTTTTTACAAAAGATTTGTGGACGACCTCTTTTTGATTTGGCAAGGCAACATGGAGGAGTTGAGATCTTTTGTAGATGCAATAAATGCTTCTACTGAATTCTTGAGGTTCACATATACTTGTTCAAGAGAAAATATATCTTTTTTAGATGTTAGTATAGTCAGACTTCCTTCGGGATTGTTGAATACTTCTATTCATCACAAGTTATGTTTCAGGAACACGTTTTTACACAGGTGTAGTATGCACCCTCGTCACGTGTTCAGTAATGTAATGAAAGGTCAACTAATGCGAGCCTCAAGGTTGAACCCTTGTGATACTGGGTTTGAAGAAGAGGTTGCTAGGTTAAGGACTATGTTCCTAGAGAGGGGATATGACCAACAAACCTTTGATTTCGCAGTGGACGAGGTACATAGGCTTCGGTCCACTACAGCTAGACCTTATTTTTCTAACAATGCTCATGCATTAGATTATCAGGTGGTTCCTGCTTCAGGTTTTGTTAGGGCACCTATCTTCTACACGAGAGATGCGTCCTTTTTGAAAGAACTAATGAGTAAACATTGGGAGATTTTGAATTTAGACCAGGAAATAAGTAAGTTGGTAGGACCAGCTCCATTGATTGTTTATAAGAATAAATCCAACTTGAAAAGTTTACTGTGTTATAAGGGAGTATCGATGTGTAATAGCAGTAATATGAAAGGCTACAATACTAGAAATTGTGGTAGCTGTAATCAATGTAGTTTGATAGACACTAGAACGTGTTTTGTCAACCCACATAATAACCACATTTTTAGTTTTGATACAGGCACCAACTGTATGAGTAGGAATGTGGTGTACTTGGCTAGGTGTACGGCATGTACATCATTTTATATAGGCAAAACCAATAGGACCCTACGCAAAAGGATTAGGGAACACCAGTATCAAATAAGGTTAGGTACAGATGTTAATTCATTGACCAAACATGTAAAAATATGTGGCCCTCAGCATAGTTTTCTTTTTTGTGTGATATAGGAGGTTTTCCCAAGTGCACGGGGGGGTGATTTGATTAACTACACACTTGAATGTGAGCTACGTTGGATTTTAAGATGTAAAGCTGACCAACTACCTGGTTTGAATGAGAAGGTGAATTTAAGACCTATATTAAAGAAAAGGAGGTGTTTTAGACCGAGAAAATAACTCTATTCCCTTTGATTGTATGCCCATGTGTTTATGTTCTACCATCTTTTATATGT